>NC_046660.1:113390432-113403810 GCF_010883055.1 Belonocnema kinseyi | reverse complement strand
ACTCAAATTAGATGCGAATAACAGACTGAGCTCGGGCGGGATTCTTACATGTATATATAGTCTAGGAACTTAGTGGGAGAAGGTTCAGAGTCGAAGGTTCAATTTCCCCTTTCTAACAAGATTTAGATGCAAATAAAATTCTTGAAACAGCACCCATGGCAATATTCGCGGCACACATTCTTATTATGAACTCTTCATCAAAAAGACCCGAGTCTGATGTGTTGAGACCGAGATAGACAAATTCGCTCACTACCTCCAGCTGATTCTGTGCATAGAAGAATTTGTATTCACGTGGCCGATCTTTGTGGTATACCATAACTTTTGATTTTGCTTCGCTGACCGTTAAAAAATGGCTAATACAGTACTGGGAAATAAGGTTAATTTTTGCTTGTAAGTCAGCCTGAGATGAAGCGAATATGTCTATGTCATCAGCATAAGAAAGTAGGATAACGTCACATAAGTGATTCATTGAATTTCCATGCATACCATGATTTCGTAATTACTCTTCTAGATCATATATGAAAAGTCCAAAAAGGAGAGGACTAATGATCTTACCTTGAAGCACCCCACAGGTTACCTTTATGGACGGAGTCAGACCCTCGCAAGTGCGAATAGACATATTAGCGTTATCATAGAGATTTTTTTATAATTCTTATAAGTTTAATGGACATGCCTATCCTTAAAAGTTTGCTCCATAGGTGACAGTGGTTTACTGAGTCAAAAGCCTTTTTGAAATCTATATAGAAAGCGAAGATTCGTCGCTTTGGGATAGACAAATGGATTTGAATTAAAGAAGTTAGGGTATGAATATGATCAATACATCTTTTTCCAGGCCTGAAGCTAGCCTGATCTTCTGGGAGAATGTTTACCTCGTTGACCCACGCAGTCAATCTCGTCAACAGGATCTGAGAAAAGATCTAAGTAATAGTATTTATAATGGAAATTCCTCGGTAATTATGAGGGTCAGATTTATCACCCTTTTTATACAACATAAATGCATGTGTTTTCGCCCAGCTAACTGGGACTCTTTCCTCAGCCCAGATCCCGTTGAAGAGGCGCTATAAGTACCATACCAAATTTTCTGGAAGGTTTTTTAAAAATTCATTGGGAATCTCATCCTCGCCCGGCGCTTTATTGCATTTACATTTCAATAAAGAGGCTTTAATCTCATCAATCCAGATATCACAGTACAATAAAGGATGTTTGTTTATAATCCACTGTTAGATTCCTCATCGTCCGAAAAGTTGTGAATCAAAACATTGCATGAGCGGGCTTGTCTCTGAAGAAAGTCAAGCTGTCGTTTGAGTGAACCACACTTTTCCTCTAATTCCTGATGACTTTCTTTCAGCTTTTTATACTGTGCTTTGGATGTGCCAAATTCGATCTTTAGAGTATCAAAATCGGATTTCAATTTGAGTCGCCACTCATTTTTGTAAATAGTAGCTACTTCCAAAGTTGGAGATAAGAGCGATCGATAATAGACGTCACCTCTCACACACACACGAACACAGCGCGCTAAGCCTGGACAAATCACGCACACTGCCTGAGAGGCAACGCGAAATTGATTAAGATGTTTGTTGAAGACCACAAGTTACTCAGGAGGACACAAAACCGTTCAGAATTCTGACAGAAAATAAAAAAAACACGAACATTCTTTAAATTTGAATAAATGTTAAAGCAGTTTGAAATTATAATCAGGGAGACCCTGCATTATTACATATATAATACTATGCAATATGATACATACACATCAATACAAGATGATGAATTTTAAATGTTGATGAATTTTATTTTTGCATTAAATTAAGTAAGTCACTTAATTTCAACCAAAAATGGTACTTAAACTCAGTGTCTCATATCTGATATACGAGTAATATGATAATTAGCTGACAGGTATGTCGAGTTTGGGATGATTTTCATTCGCGTGCTCTAAAATTCAATTTGTGCTGGAAGAAAGGCGTGCACGAAATGCGATCTGGCGATGCGCAACCACTTGGACGGATTTCGGCAATTTTAGAAGAGGGGCCAAGAGAGCAGCTGATGGTATACAATATGGCCTCGATAGCGCTGGATAGTATCTATCAACACTGAGCTCATGGTAATTGTTTCGTCAACGTTTCCTATTTTGATATATGTACTCAGATCTAAAACGGATTTTGAATATAAATCAAATAAACGTACACATGTGATAAAAAAATATATGAAAAAGGATTGAAGATTCACGTTCTGTACCTGGTAGCTTGAAATGGAGATAATTGCCTTGTTTAGTGTCATTAAGTTCTTTTTTCCTTGTACTAATCTCATCGACCAGAGGATAAAACAACTTTATTTATTAGACAGAATGAATAATTTATTCAATGCTCACATTAAAGAAAATGTAATTTCTAAAATTATTTAATTTTTAATTATATATTAATTTCATGTTCCTAATAACTGAACGATAGCGCATAAATGTTATGAATTCCAACAATCAGCTGACTTAAATTAACCTATAAGTTTCATTTCAAACGCACGCGTTGACGGAAAGTCAACAATCTTTCTGTCTTAAATTAACCTATAAAGTACATTTTACGTACATAAAGCAGTTGACTTGCAATCGAGCACGTTATTTGAAGTCATGTAATCATCATCAGTTAACTTTCAACTGGCGAATGATCCTATTGGTTACATCTGAAAGTCAACCGCTTTTTCCTACTGAAATTCAGATTCTTGTATTACTGTGTAATAATTATTATTGAAAGAATCAAACGACACACTGCGAAAGTTTCCTGTCCTTTCTTCCGCTCGAAAAACAAATCCTTCCATGAGATAACATTATGATGTTGGGTATTTCTTCTCAGTCCAGGCATCATTATTATTTTCAATTACTATAACGCATTCTACAAAATTATTAATAATAATTATATTTCAAAAATGAGGTTATGTACTTGTGAACACTGATGGCACTGATTTTGCAAGTCGGCCAACTTAAAGACGTAACTTACAGAAGTTTTTTTGCTGTTTTCGGCGTGTGTTACGCCAAAAACGTAATATACGTAGAAAATACTCGAGTTACGCGCAACTCCTGTTACACCTACTAGCGGCGTGGCGTCAATTCTCGGAAAGGCTATAGATGGGAGGGCTATTGAAGTGTTTCACTGTAATATGATACTAATCTTTATATCAATTATAACTCCGATAATCAAACATGGTAATGATTACAAAAAATAGTATAGGTTTTCAGTACTTTTAGAGCGCGGCGATTCACAAAGAGTTTTAACAATTATAGGGTTCTAACGCTTCGTGTTTCGCCCCGCTCTACAAGTTTTCAAAACGGGATTTTCAATAGTGTTGGTATAAAAACTGATATGGATGATTTGAGGCAAACCTCAGCAAATGAAACAGGATTTAAGGGAATTCCAAAGAATTATAAATAATTCAGGTTACATTTTTAGTTAATTACAAAAAATATTTGAAAATCTCTTCAAATGTTTCAAACTTAACGAAACCCCCTCACTCCATGTGTATAAATTCTTTTAAGTACATTCAATTATTCTAGAATTCCATACAATATAATGAAATCTCAAGATATTTCCTGAAATCCTGGAAAAAATGTTAAAATAACTTGCTTCTCAAATTCCTCAAAATCATTGAAATCCTCATAAATCTGATAAAATATCTTGGAATCTTTTAAAATAGCCAGTGTACAACCTTGTGGGTCGTATAAAATCTTTCTATATCTTCATAAATTTTAGTACATTTTTGGAACCCCCATTATATATTTTTCATTTATATATTTTTTATCTTATTTTTTTATTTATATTTCATTTACATTTTTCATTAATCATCGATAATGTTATAAAATCTTTTGGAGTCATTTAAAATGCCTTAAAATAAATTAAATCCTTTGAAGTCCCAATGAATAATTAAATCAAATATAATTTCTTTGAAATTTGTTTAAACTACCATAACATAGGATAAGATGTATGTAAATTATATTTGCGTAAAATCTGTTGAAACCACAAGCATTTTTTTAAAGCGTTCGGTAATTTCTTGTAATTTTGAAAGTAGTTGAAAATTCCTTGGGATTTTTAAAATTATTTTAAAATCTTCAAAATTCGTTAATATGTATTTTATATTCTAAGAAGTTACCGAAGTTCTTATGAATAAATTGTTTTAAATCTACTGAAATATCATAAAATTCCGTAATATTACGTAAAATCTGGTATTTTTGAAATTCTGAACATTTTATTAAAATATCTTAAGCCTTTTGAAAATCACTTATTAGTTAAAATCATTGTATTCCTCAGATATTTTCTAGAATCTTTTGCAAAATTGTAACACATTTTTGCTTATATTATCATAATACCCTTTTGCTGGTATTATCATACAACATTTTCGATTTTATAAAATCGTTTCATATCTTACAAAATTCTAGTCAGTTCTTAATACCCCATGGAAATTTGTTTTAATTATCAGAAATCATTCGAATCTTTCAATTTTACTTGACTCATTTTTAATCTCTTGAAAAAGCCTTGGAATCTCTTTAAATACCCTCAAATATTTCACATTCTTTTATATCAGTTTAAATGATTGAAATCATTGGAATATTTTGAAAATAATTTGAACTTTTTAAAGCTCTTGAAAATTATGTGGGATTTAAAAAAACCCCCTGATATCTTACAAATCCTTTGAAATCACTTTAAATTATTGAAATATACTAATATATTTAATACACTCTGAAATCTCTTGAGACTTTTTCAAGCGCTCGAAAATTTATTGCAATTTTTAAAATACCTGCAAATTTTCAAAATTATTTTAAATACCTTGAAATTATTTAAATAAATTTCCTAAAATCCTTTAAAATTTATTAAAATACCTTAAGCGCTTTTAAAATCCCTCAAAATCATTGAAACCCTCTGAAATCTTCAACAATCCCTTGGAGTTATTTGAAGTATCCTAACACTTTGCAGATCCCATAAAGTCGTTCGATATCCTCCAAATTTTTATTAAATATTTTTTAATTCCCTCGGAAAAGTTTTTAAATTGTCAAAAATAATTAAAACCTTGAAAAGATTATGGACAATTTTTTTAGTGATCTTTTCACTTTAAAAATGAATTAAGATTAACTATGTGGGTGCTATAATTATTCCTTAAAGTTACTTAAAATCATTTAAATCTTTTTCAAACATTTTTAATGCCTACTAGGCAGTCTGATAAGTCCCTGAAAAATGAAACACGGAGACGTTTTTTTGGCCAAAGTCGGTTTTATTTTTCAACATACTCTTCTTTTAGGTCGATACAGCGAGTCCAACGATTTTCTAACTTTTTGATACAAGTAATAGTCGCAAGTAATAGTCGCTGGAGGCCAGGTCTGGCGAATACGGTGGCTGAGGAACCAATTCGAAGCCGATTTCATGCAATTTTGCTTGTGCAACTAAGCATGGATGAACAGGCGCATTGCCGTGATGATAAAGCGGTTTTTTCTTCTTCAAATGTGGTCGTTTTTCGGCGATTTCGATTTTCAATCGGTCCAATAATGATGAATAGTATACTCCGGTTATGGTTTTACCTTTTTCAAGATAGTCCACGAATATTATGCCATGTTCATCCCAAAATACGGAGGCCATAAACTTTCCGACCCATTGTTGCGTTTTTGGACGCTTCGGAGCACTTTGGCCCGGTGGAATCCACTGTTTTGCCTGTTGCGTTGACTCAGGATTGTAGTAGTGGATCCAGGTTTCATCCATGGTTATGAATCGGCGCAAAAACTCGGTTGGCTTACGCGAAAATAATGCCAAATTCTGCTGGGAAGTTGTCACACGAATTCGTTTTTGGTCCACTGTGAGCAAACGCGGCACCAATCGCGCGCATAGCTTGTTCATGCCCAAAACTGAATGCACGATATTTCCCACACGTTCCAATGATATGCCTACATCATTAGCTACCTCTCTCAATTTCACTTTGGGATCATTCAACATCACATTATGGATTTTTTCGACATTTTCTGGCGTGGTGACCTCTTTTGGGCGCCCAGATCGTTCAGCATCAACTGTGCTCGTACGGCCACAACGAAACTCGGTAAACCACTTATGAATCGTTCCAATCGACGGTGCAGAGTCCGGGTAAAACTTATCCAGCTTGGCCTTGATCTCGGATATCGTTTTCTTGCGAAGATAGCAGTATTTGATAAAAATTCGAAACTCAGATTTTTCCATATTAAAAAAAACTCGGAGGTTAGTCGCTTCTCAGTGCTGTAACTTGTAAATGCGTAAACATAAATGGCTGAAGTTTTAACAGGCGTCATTTGAAGGATTTGCGTAAGAAGACATCCGTTTTGGTTGCAAATTCAACTCTTTTGTTAAAAGTTCATCTTTTTGTTTAAAAATTCTGCTGTTTTTGTAGAACAGTGAAGTTTTTTGTTAAAAATTAATATTTTGTTGCTGATAAGTCAACTAAAATCTTTTTTCAGTGAAAACTATTTTTGTTGAAAATGTGCCTCTTTGATTTAAAAATTCACTTGTTTTAGTAGAATGTTCAATTTTTTGGACAAAAATGCAACTGTTTGGTTGAAAATTGAACAATCTTGTTAAAAATTCATACTTTTTGGTTGAAAAATTCTACTATTTTGTTGAAAATTTGACTATTTTGTAAAAAATTTACTTTATATTTAAATTTAATATTTTGGTTTTGAAAAATGAACTGAAATATTTTTTCAGCAAGTTCAACTTCAAAAAATCTTTTTTTATTAAAAATTCATGTGTTTGGTTAGAAATACCGATTTGTTTTAAATTAAAATGCAAACATTTTGGTAAGAATTCTTCTTCGATTTTGTTTTGAAAATTTGGTTTAATTACTTTGTTAATGTTTCATTTATTTCTTGACGAATTATATTTTCAGTTGAAAATTCATCTCTTTGGTTGAAAGTTGAACTATTTTGTTGAAAAATAATCTTTTATAATTAATAATTAAGCTACTTGGGTAAAAGTTAAACTACATTGTTAGACAATTCGCCTTTCGGTTTGAAAATTCTACAACTTAGATTAATTTTTATTTATTTCTTGAGTGAAGAATCTTTACTTTTTTTAAATTCGTCTTTTTGAATCAAAAAATTTTTTTTATGAATTTCATATTTTTTAATTGAAATATAAACTTTTTACATTCTCATCAGAGAAGGTATTAGATTTATGTTAAATTTGACTACCCCAGTTTTTGTTAAATGTCCACGTTTTGAAACCCCCTGAATCCGAAAAACAGGTAATTACGAATGGGTCTGTCTTCCTGTATGTATGTCTCTCTGTCTGTTTCCCCAATAACTTTTGAAAAAATTAATTTATTAGATTGGACTTTGGTAAACTCTCTTAGTGTCCTAAACTAAAGGTCAAGTTCGTTATAGAGAGCCATTTTTGATAACAATTAAAAAAGTGGGCACATTTCGAATATTTTCGAGAACACTTTCTTAAAAATTTAAAAATTCTCTGTATTGTTATTCATAGTATACAAAAATTTAAATAATTAATTCACATTCTTTTTTTCATGAAACTAAAAAATTCCAGAGTTATAGCATTTACAAAATTCCAAAAAACACACGAAAATGAACATTTTAAGCCAAATAATGCACAATATGAAAAAAAGTTAACAGAACAAAAATGTTGCTTTTTGAATGCCCTACAAGATTAGAATAACAACTTTTTTAATTTTCTTCAAAATTCAAAAATTCCAAATCTGACAGGTCAGTTATGCCCCCCCCCCCACTGTCAATTTCTGGGTTTTCTATAGCCCACTGAATTGCGCCCCAAATGCGCTCAAATGCGCCATCACTAAAAAATGTCGCGATAGCTAATTAACAAAGATATCATATTTTTGAGGGGGGGGGGGGGCAGTGTAACACATGTGTTAAATCCTCAACAGTGATGTGCAATCTAAAGTGGAGGACATGGATTCTTTCGACTTCCAATGCGCTCATATGCGCCACTTTCAAAATTAACAAAAAAAAACATAATCGACCCCCTAATTAACACTTACTACACATCCAATACCCAATTGTATCTCCAAATAACATAAATTGCAATATAAAAGTGTACAATGATCTCTTCAGATAAAATTTCAAATGCGCTCATATGCGCCACTTTTAGAATTAACAAAAGAACATAATCAAGCCCTTTGTTACCTACTATTTCAACCATTTTGAAAGTGGCGCATATGAGTGAATTTGAAATCCTATCCGAAAAGATCATTATAAATTTGTATATTGCAATTTAAGTTTTTTGGAGACATCATCGAATAGTGGATCGTAACAAGTGGTAGTGAGGGGGTTGATTGTGGTTTTTTGTCAATTTTGAAAGTGGCAAATATGAGCGCATTTGAAATCCTATATGAAGAGACAATTCTAAATTTTTATACTGCAATTTAAGTTATTTGGGGAGATCACCGAATAGTGTATCGTAACAAGTGTTAATTACGGGGTTTATTATGGTTTTTGATCAATTTCGAAAGTGCCGCAGATGAGCGCATTTGAAATTCTATCCGAAGAGATATAAATTTTTATATTGCAATTTAGGTTATTTGGAGATACCATCGGGTAGTAGATCGGTAGCAAGTGTTAATTAGGCGTTTAATTATGGTTTTTTGTCAATTTCGAAAGTTTTCGGTGGATTTGAAATCCTATACGAAGAGATCATTAAAAATTTTTATACTGCAATTTAAGTTATTTGGAGATCTCATCGAATAGATGATCGCAACAAGTGATAGTGAGGGGGTTGATTATGGTTTATGGTTAATTTAGTAAGTGGCGCATTTGAGCGCATTCGAAATTCTATCCGAAGAGATCATTATAAATTTTTATACTGCAATTTAAGTTATTTGGAGATATCATCGAATAGTGGATCGTAACAAGTGGTAGTGAGGGGGCTGATTACGGTTTTTTGTCAATTTTGAAAGTGCCGCATATGAGCGCATTTGAAATCCTATAGGAAGAGATCATTATACATTTTTATATTGCAATTTACGTTATTTGGAGATATCATCGGGTAATGGATCGGTAGTAAGTGTTAATTAGGGGGTTGATTATGGTTTTTTGCCAATTTCGAAAGTGCAATTTAAGTTATTTGGATATATCAACGAATAGTGGATCGTAACAAGTGGTAGTGAGGGAATTGATCATGGTTTTTTGTCAATTTCGAAAGTATCGCATATGAGCGCATTTGAAATCCTATACGAAGAAACGATTCTAAATTTTTATACTGCAATTTGATTTATTTCGAGATGTCATCGGGTGGAGGATCGATAACAATTGTAAATGAGGGGATTGATTATGGTTTTTTGTCAATTTTGAAAGTGGCGCATATGAGCGCATTTGAAATCCTATACGAAGAGACAATCATACATTTTTATATTGCAATTTAAGTTATTTTGAGATAACATAGAATAGTGGATCGTAACAAGTGGTAGTGAGGTGGTTGATTATGGTTTTTTGTCAATTTTGAAAGTGGCGCATATGAGCGCATTTGAAATCCTATACGAAGAGACAATCATACATTTTTATATTGCAATTTACGTTATTTGGAGATATCATCGGGTAATGGATCGGTAGCAAGTGTTAATTAGGGGGTTGAATATGGTTTTTTTATCAATATCGAACGTGGCGCATATGAGCGCATTTGAAATTCTATCCAAAGAGATCATTATAAATCTTTATATTGCAATGTAGGTTATTTGGAGATATCATCGGGTAGTGGATCGGTAGCAAGTGTTAATTAGGGGGTTGAATATGGTTTTTTTATCAATTTCGAACGTCGCGCATATGAGCGCATTTGAAATTCTATCCGAAGAGATCATTATAAATCTTTATATTGCAATTTAGGTTATTTGGAGATATCATCGGGTAGTGGATCGGTAGCAAGTGTTAATTAGGGGTTTGATTATAGTTTTTTGTCAATTTCGAAAGTGGCGCATATGAGCGCATTTGTAATCCTGTACGAAGAAACAATTTTACATTTTTATACTGCAATTTAAATGATTTGGAGAGAAGTTTTGGCATTGTTATATATTTTATATGGCTGACGTGATCGCCAATTCGGTTTGAGAGGTTCAGGCACGTAGTTCAAGTCGTTCCAATAAAAACGTTTTATTTATTAATTTAGAGTAATTGAAAAGTCTGGAACGTAAATAATATTAACGTTTATTAATGTTGTATTGCGCATTGTAACGTATGAATACTTATAAATAAATCTCTAAAAAATTGTACAAATAACATAATAATAGTACAAATATAATAGAATTTCATAAATGTAAATAATAGTAAGAGTACTCTATCAATACCCAATAAAAAACTTGTTTTTATGCAGGTTACACGGTTGTTATGGATTACGAATACGACGGAGTAAGTCTGATTCATAAAATTTGAATAACAATAAAAAATAAATGACTGATGTTAATATTTTTTATGTCAGGTTTTGAAAAATCTGCACTTCGGAATTTGCACGCAGCAAATACCCAAAGTGCTTGAAGCGTATGATCATAGCTGCTTCTAAAATATTGACATAGAAAATTTCCCCATTGTGGGGAATGTTGTGACCCTGAGCGAACCATGTGAGAATTTTCAGCAAGAAAATGACATACAATATTTGGACGAATACAAGTAGGTATGTTTTGAGAAGATATGTGTTATAGGTCTTCAGTATAGTTGAAATTTTATGGAGAGTGTTTACAAACAAATACTAAGTGTTTGCTTCTTTAAAGTTATAACTTCTATCAAGTACTGTCAGAAAGATATATCTATGAAGTGTATGTGAATATGAAAGTTAGCTTTGAGGTTATGTACTTATTGCATTGGCAATATTTCTTAAGAATTTTTGGATATAATTATCCATACCTTACAAAGCAAAATATAAAATTGATAAATGGTTATATTACTTACCTTCCAGAGTTTTGAATCACGCTAAATTAATCAATAAAACGTTTCTATTGGAACGCCTTGAACTGTGTGCCCGAACCTCTCGAACCGAATTGGCTATTACGTCTGCTATGTAAAATAGACAGCAATGCTGGTTCTTAATTATCTTGTAAATTATTTTTTGTCGATAATAATTTCAAATTTATTCCAAATCCTTTGCTTTTATCATTACAAAGAATGATTTAATCTGTTTCATTTAAATTTTACATTTAAAACTTCCCGCCTTTAGGAACATTTTCCGACTTTAGAAAATCAAGGTGTGAACGGATTTCTAATAATATGCTGGCTGTTGATTAACCAACAAGCGAGAGGTGTAAAAGTAGGTTACTATATTAGACAGGAATATGTGCAATAAGCATGTCGTATAGTTTAATTAAAGTTAAGTTTAGAATATAAGAAAAATGGTCTGCTGCGGTGCTCCATTTTGTAAAAATAGAAGCGAGGATTGATTTAAACTTTACCGTTTTCCACTAGGGCGAAGAGAAAGACTTTTAATGTGGATCATAAATTGTAGACACGACAAATGGAAACCGAATTTAAATTCAAAATTATGCGAAGTTATTACTAATATTTATGACCGCCAGAATATAATTCAAATATAGGGGCTCTGAAGATTATGTTTGCATGTTATTAAATTGCCTATGAGCATTTTTTTGATATATTAAAGCGAAATGAGATCCAGAAGAAAGTAAGATTAGGAACCAGTTTTTCTACAGAACGACGCGCATTAACCCACGCAAATAAAAAGGACGTATGATGTGAAATATAAATAGCTATCATAATAAACTTTGGAAAACGTATTTTAGTAATGTTTGACCTATAGTCTATTATTATTTTATTATTTGTTAATATGTATTTAAAAAATCATATGATTATAATTTTAGAGCACGCCTATTTATAAACTGAGTGAAATTTCGTTTGCAATCATTATTTTTGCAAGAGCTACTTTTAGGCAAATGTGTGGGTTAAAAAATCAAATAGTCGAATTTAAATATTTCATATATTATATCACATGTAATTTTATTTATAATTTATATTTTGATAAAAATTCTTCAGTATAATTTAAAAATAAATAATCTATATCATGTAAGTGTATTTATATAATTCGATATCAATTTAGCGATTTTGAATTTGGCGGGGAACCAGAATGGCAGCTTGCATATTCCCATTTTATATAGGGTATGTTCCGATTTGAGCAGTTGAGAGTTATTTAAAGTTTCAAAGTTGGCAATGCCAATGTATAAGCATAGGCTGCCGGTGCGCAATGATGCCTATGCTTATACATGGCATTGCCAACTTTGAAACTTTAAAAAACTCTCATATACTCAAATCGGAACATACCCATAGTACCTTAGTAAAACAACCTTTAAAATAATGCAGCCAATCAGCAACGACACCAGCTACGCTGCCATGTTGAAGAAGTGAGCGGCAACTTCCAATAAATGAAATGAACAAATGGAAGTTTTTTCAATGATCCAGAGTTCTTATGAAAATGTGTTTATTGCATACAAAAGTAATTTAAGAATGAATGCGAATTGTATTAAAAAGATTTAGTTCCATCATCATCGATATTTCTTCAAAATATTATGGTTTATTGGGTAAAAAAATTTCTTTTTGCAGGCGTTTTAATTAAAAAATTTCTGTCACAGTGCGACATCATCATACTTTATCTCGATTTCTGAGATTAGAAGCAATTTTTGGGATCAAATATTTCTTTATGCTTCTTCAGCATCATCATTCATGAGTAGTTTGGATCCATATGTGTAATACTCCTATACAGGGTATTCCAGACTTAAGTGTCGCCACTTATATGGCTATATGAACAAACAAAACAGAAATCAAAAATCATTTTTCAAAAATCAGTTTAAGTTTTGGTTTGTGAGTCATAAAATGTTTAAGCTGCATAGAATCAGGAGCGCTGCATAAACAGCCGTGCGTGCGTGACTCCCGCTCACCAACATACAACTGTTTATAATCATATATATCAACTGATTTTCGGAAAAGGAATTTTCGATTTATTTTATAAATTGTATACAACCATATAAGTCCGGACACTTGAATCTGGGTAAACCTGTAATGCTAACTGCCTATACCCCGCAATATTTGGCGCGTGGCAAAAAAGTATACGTATATATGGTTCAGCACTCCTTTCCGATGCTCGCGCAATGCTGAGAACAACTCCGCTCTCTGTGAGACAGACATATATGCCTGCACTCTATTTTTTTGCCAGAAGCCCCTCCGTGGTTAGCAATGTAGGAGTGTTACATATATGGTTGGAACATGATTAGGCCTTATGCCGGATTCGATTAAATGCCTACGACATCTATATATATATATATACCTTCTTCTTAAAATGGTCAGGAATCACGAAGAAGTGGGCAAAGGAGCGTTTCTGTACAAAGCAGCGGAGGAGGCTGCTGAAGCACTCGGACTTGACTTCAGTAT
>NC_046660.1:113389147-113390332 GCF_010883055.1 Belonocnema kinseyi | reverse complement strand
CTTTCGATCTGCAGGTTTGCCGCACAAGTACCCGTCGGAATGGCGCAGTGCTAGAGATAGTGGCAATAATGTAAGTCAAAAGAGGAGTGGGCTCATGGTGCCACCCTGAAAGACACCTCTCTGAAACGTGACCTTGTTAGTTGTCACACGATTTTTGCCAGATGAGATATAAATCTGGTTTTCCAAAGCGGCATCAATCTCTCTATGCACCCAACTATTTGCGGATGAACCTGTAAGATTTCCAAAAGACAGATGATAAGTCTATGGGATGTAGAATCGAAAGTTTTCCGATAATCAATCCAGGCCATCGATAGGTCACGCTCGCAGAATGCTGCATCTTTGCAGACACATCTATCGATGAGCAGGTTCTCCCGACATCCGGCTACGCCTTTCTTTGAGCCTCGTTGTTCATACATTTCTTGCCACACAGGTTCAATTGCCCGAACAATCCTATCATTTAGGATAGCTGTGAATATCTTATAAAGCGTGTTCAGACAAGTTATTGGCCTGTAGTTCTTCGGGTCAGCTAAGTTGCCTATTTTCGGCAGGAATATTGCGCGCTCTTCCACCAACCACTCTGGAATCGGCTCTTTCGACTTCAAATATGAGGTGAAAATACGGGCCAAATGCTGATGGGTTGAAGAAAACTTCTTCCACGAGAAGGTTTTGATACAATTTGGTCCCGGCGCGGAATAGTTCTTCATCCCTCTTAATACTTTTTTTCACCTCCTCGGTAGTGATGGGTGGGCATTCTTTATCAGGTGTTATGAGGGCAACATATAAGTCTTTGAAGCTATTTATATTTTCTGAGTATTCGTCCAGTCTATGCTGAACTTCGTAGACTTCTCTCCAAAATACTTCGACCTCCTCTGGTTTGGGTGGGTGTTTGACAGTAACTGGAGGGTCTTGGAAGAGTCGAGATGGATCAGAGAGAAACTGTTGATTTTCTCTGACCCATCTCTCCGTCCGTTTTAGACTTCTCTTAGCGTCAGATAGTATCCGCATTCTCTCAACAATATGCTGCCTGATGGTCAGTAGCTTTGACTTGTTAATTGTGTGATAAGGGGTCCGGAGTTCGCGCGATAACTTTCGAACCTTGGCGGTAAAATTTCTGCCAGATGTGATGTAGTCAATCACACATTGAATGCGGGACGCGTACTGTCTTGCCCAGCCTATCTTTATGGC
>NC_046660.1:113385817-113389047 GCF_010883055.1 Belonocnema kinseyi | reverse complement strand
ATCCCTGCGTGTCAACAATATGCTAGAACACTTGCGGGAAAAATGCAGAAGGCGGTTGTCCTTGGGTCGCTCCGTGTTCTTAGGGTGCACGAGGCTTTTGCAGGATCGTCGTATTGATTTCTTTACAGACTGTAACCACCTATCTCACGGTTGTAAGACGTGGTTATGGCTGAAATTTTACCGCGATTTCGCTGGAAGCGGGTGCAATTTTTCAGATTAGCACCCGCTCCCGGCGAAATCCTGCGGTTGTCCTTATGACAAATTTTCAATAATATATTGCGCAATTATGTATTATAAGAATATTAATACCCGCTTTTTAGGGAAATAATTTTATAATTTTAGAACGATGCCTGACACGAATAGACACCTGATATTTTCAGAGGATTATTCCCTTACTTAATACAATGAGGCTATAGCCTTCGCATATAGTCCATGGGGAACTCCCAGCTAAATATGATTATTAATTATGCGTTCTTTTGTTATTATATGAACTCTCGCTCAGGACTTAATCCTTAAACAGCCAAAACGCCACTACCGGTACACTGCTTTTCAACGGCCAATAACTAAGACTATTCGACACTAGAAAAAATTGAGACACATATATTTTTATTGCTTAAGATCTCCTCTTTCCGACGGTGCCAATGAAATTCCTCAAAAAATTTATTTATTATCCCGAAATGCAGTCTAAACAAAAAAAACGTGATTTTTCGTGCCTATTATTTTTGTGAACCATTTTCCAAAGCTTTTTGAGTCTGTAATTAACCTGGAATCTCACTAACCGGTGGAATAAATGTCTAAACTTTGAGAATCCATGGTTCGAAGATCGATTTTTCGTTTTAGTATTTTCAAAATGGCGTCTTAATGGCAAAATTTTTGTGAAAACATTCATGAATTTTTTTACAATAAACGATGCGCTTTTCGGAAAAATCATCAAGAATAAAAAGTTCTTGTAATCAGCCAAGGAATACGCCTGAATTTTTTCAAAACGCTCCGGAAAAATTCAGGCGTATTTCTCGGCTGATTACAAGAACTTTTTATTCTTGGCCCATTTTTTGAGGAATTTCATTGGCACCGTCGGAAAGAGGAGATCTTAAGCAATAAAAATATATGTGTCTCAATTTTTTCTAGTGTCGAATAGTCTTAGTTATTGGCCGTTGAAAAGCAATGTACCGGTAGTGGCGTTTTGGCCTTTAAGGGTTATCCCTAAGTGTGAAAAGATACTACTTTAGTACGCTTCGATTGCGTAGCGAGGGTCCCAGGCCAGTCGGTCTAACGGTCGCTCTATTGTCCCGCCTACTCAGGGGGCCGGAAATGCAAGGGCGAGTGCCTGCGAGCCTTCACTAAAATCTTTCGACCGACACTTGGGTTGTGCTCTTTTTCTGGAGAATTTTATCTCTCTGCCAAATCTTCCCTCGACGAAACGTGTTCTTGACAGAGTATAGAGGTTTTCAAGCCTCTACGTCTCTCTTGCACGAATTGTGGAGTGAGCGATTGGCCTGCATTCTGTTTCATTGGACGGAATTACAGGGGTTTGACCTGTAGTCGCTCAAGGAATGCAGAGTAGACAATTTTGAGGAAAAAGTTTCTAAAAGCTCGCAAACTCGGGACACTCTAAGAAAAGATAATAATTTTCTGAGATTTTACTCTGATAAGTAAAGATCGCTTGAAAATTGACTCCCTGCTCTCGACAGCTTCAGGGGAGATTATCCCACTGGGCACTCTTAGAGAGGAAACAATTCGAATAAGATTTCAATATCTTGAAATTTTATTCTTTTAAAAGAGCGAACTATCCGACAAGTTTCAGAGGTTTTTAGGCTCTGGTCTTCCCCTACTGACTCGCTCCTGCGACCTGCGCTTTTCAGACACAAGATCCAGAAGAATATTTTTAGGCTGGGTTGCCCTTTTTATAGACCTTTTTCCATCCCTCCCTTCTTGATCTTACGTAACGTAATCGAGGAAGAGTTGCTGGAGTTTGCGCTATAGAGTTTCTCCTGTACGATGCTTCCGTTTTAGAAGGATCGCATAGGAGATGCTATTTTTCCCTGTTTACAGGTATCGGTGAGCAAACAAGAAATCTCGAAGCAATTTAAGAAGTCCGAATTTTAATTATTAGAGTTTTTAGGAATTTATTTTATTTTCGAAAATGTTTTCCCTGAATCTCATTTAAAATTCGGTTTAATCAACCACTGAAATAAACTAAGATTAATGCTTCAATTTTTCTTTTTTGCTCACCGATACCATCAAAATTACTTAAAATTGATTTTAGGGACTGATCAAATGCCAGTTTGGAAATCAGATCCAGATATATCAATTTCGAAATTAAAATAATTTTTAAAAAAATTTGAATGAAAATTCCTGCTTAAAATTTCTCTTTTAGATTTAATACTGATAAACTCCTATCCTCAGCTAATCTTAGTTTATTTCAGTGGTTGATTAAACCGAATTTTGAAATGAGGTCCAGAGAAAACATTTTCGAAAATGAAATAAATTCCTAAAAACTTTAATAATTAAAATTCGGACTTGTTGAATTGCTTCCAGAGTTTGTTTTACTTACCGATACTATCAAAATTACTTAAAATTGATTTTAGGTCTGATAAAATGTCCATTTGGAAATCAGATCAAGATATAGCAATTTCGAATTTTTAGAATAATTTAAGAACAACATTGGGATGAAAACTCCTCACTAAACTTTCTCTTCTGGATTCATTCAAGATACACTCCTATCCTCAGCGAGCCTTTAATTTATTTCAGTGGTTGATGAAAGCGAATTTTGAGATGAGGTCCAGAGAAAACATTTTCAAAAATAAAAAAATCCCTAAAAACTTTATTAATTAAAATCCCGGCTAGATAAATTGCTTCGAGATTTTTTTTTTGATACACCGATACCATCAAAATGACTTAAAATTGATTTTCGGGGCTGATCAAATGCCAGTTTGGACATCAGATACAGATATTGCAAGTTCGAAAATAAAATAATTTAAAGCAAAATTGGAATGGAAATTCCTGCTTAAAATTTCTCTTCTAGAATTAATACTGATAAACTCCTATCCTCAGCTAATCTTAGTTTATTTCAGTGGTTGATTAAACCGAATTTTGAGATGAGATCGAGAGAAAACATTTTCGATAAAAGGTCTGATAAAATGTCAATTTGGATATCAGATCAAGATATAGCAATTTCGAATTTTTAGAATAATTTCAAACAACATTGGGATGAAAACTGCTCACTAAAC
>NC_046660.1:113378238-113385717 GCF_010883055.1 Belonocnema kinseyi | reverse complement strand
TGAGATGAGGTCCAGAGAAAACATTTTCAAAAATAAAAAAATCCCTAAAAACTTTATTAATTAAAATCCCGGCTAGATAAATTGCTTCGAGATTTTTTTTTTTGATACACCGATACCATCAAAATGACTTAAAATTGATTTTCGGGGCTGATCAAATGCCAGTTTGGAAATCAGATCCAGATATATCAATTTAGAAATTAAAATAATTTTTAAAAAAATTTGAATGAAAATTCCTGCTTAAAATTTCTCTTTTAGATTTAATACTGATAAACTCCTATCCTCAGCTAATCTTAGTTTATTTCAGTGGTTGATTAAACCGAATTTTGAGATGAGATCGAGAGAAAACATTTTCGAAAATGAAATAAATTCCTAAAAACTTTAATAATTAAAATTCGGGCTTGTTAAATTGCTTCCAGAGTTTGTTTTACTCACCAATACTATCAAAATTACTTAAAATTGATTTTAGGTCTGATAAAATGTCAATTTGGATATCAGATCAAGATATAGCAATTTCGAATTTTTAGAATAATTTCAAACAACATTGGGATGAAAACTGCTCACTAAACTTTCTCTTCTAGATTCATTCAAGATACACTCCTATCCTCAGCGAGCCTTTAATTTATTTCAGTGGTTGATGAAAGCGAATTTTGAGATGAGGTCCAGAGAAAACATTTTGAAAAATAAGAAAATGCCTAAAAACTTTATTAATTAAAATCCCGGCTAGATAAATTGCTTCCAGATTTTTCTTGATACACCGATACCATCAAAATGACTTAAAATTGAGTTTCGGGGCTGATCAAATGCCAGTTTGGAAATCAGATACAGATATTGCAAGTTCGAAAACAAAATAATTTTTAAAACATTTGGAATGAAAATTCCTGCTTAAAATTTCTCTTCTAGAGAATACTGATAAACTCCTATCCTGAGCTAATCTTAGTTTATTTCAGTGGTTGATTAAACCGAATTTTGAGATGAGGTCCAGAGAAAATATGTTCGAAAATAAAATAAATTCCTAAAAACTTTAATATATAAATTCGGATTTGTTAAATTGCTCCCAGAGTTTTTTTTTGCTCACCGATACTATCAAAAAGTCAGTTTGGAAATCAGATCCAGGTGTATCAATTTCGAAATTAAAATAATTTTAAAAGAAAATTTGAATAAAAATTCCTGCTTAAAATTTCTCTTCTAGATTTAGTACTGATAAACTCCTATCCTGAGCGAGACTTAGTTTATTTCAGGGGTTGATGAAAGCGAATTTTGAGATGATGTCCAGAGAAAACATTTAAAAAAATAAAAAAATCCCTAAAAACTTTATTAATTAAAATCCCGGCTAGATAAATTTCTTCGAGATTTTTTTTGCTCACCGATACCATCAAAATGCCAGTTTGGAAATCAGATCTAGGTATATCAGATTCGCAATTAAAATAATTTTAAAAAAAATTTGAATGAAAATTCCCGCTTAAAATTTCTCTTCTAGATTTAGTTCTGATAAACTCCTATCCTCAGCGAGTCTTAGTTTATTTCAGTGTTTGATGAAAGCGAATTTTGAGATGAGGTCCAGAGAAAACATTTTCAAAAATAAAAAATCACTTAAAACTTTATTAATTAAAATCCCGGCTAGATAAATTGCTTCGAGATTTTTTTTTGTATACACCGATACCATCAAAATGACAAAGAATTGATTTCCGGGGCTGATCAAATGCCAGTTTGGAAATCAGATACAGATATTGCAAGTTCGAAAACAAAATAATTTTAAAAAAACTTGGAATGAAAATTCCTGCTTAAAATTTATCTTCTAGATATAATACTGATAAACTCCTAACCTCAGCTAATCTTAGTTTATTTCAGTGGTTGATTAAACCGAATTCTGAGATGAGATCCAGAGACAACATTTTCAAAAATAAAATAAATTCCTAAAAACTTTAATAATTAAAATTCGGACTTGTTAAATTGCTTCAAGATTTATTTTTGCTCACCGATACCATCAAAATTACTTAAAATTGATTTTAGCGACTGATCAAATGCCCGTTTGGAAATCAGATCCAGGTATATCAATTTCGAAATTAAAAAAATAAAAAAAAAATTTAAATGAAAATTCCCGCTTAAAATTTCTCTTCTGGATTTAGTACTGATAAAATCCTATCCTGAGCGAGTCTTAGTTTATTTCAGAGGTTGAGGAAAGCGAATTTTGAGATGATGTCCAGAGAAAACATTTTCAAAAATAAAAAAATCCCTAAAAACTTTATTAATTAGAATCCCGGCTAGATAAATTGCTTCGAGATTTTTTTTTTGATACACCGATACCATCAAAATTTCTTAAAATTGATTTTCGGGGCTGATCAAATGCCAGTTTGGAAATCAGATTCAGATATATCAATTTCGAAAATAAAATAATTTTTAAAAAAATTGGAATGAAAATTGCTGCTTAAAATTTCTCTTCTAGATTTAGTATCGATGAACTTCTATCCTCAGCGAGTCTTAGTTTATTTCAGTGGTTGATTAAACCGAATTTTGAGATGAGACCCAGAGGAAAAATTTTCGAAAAAAAAATTATCCCTTAAAATTTTGTTAATAAAACTCCGGGCAAGTTAAATTGCTTAGAGACATCTTTTTGATACGCCTACAATATCGAAATTACTTAGATTATTAATTTTAGGCTGATCAATCCCCAGTCTTGTGATTAGGTCAAGAGATAAAGATTTTTCAACAATGTTTATTGAAACACACCAACCCGAAATGCACTAATTCCATCGGCATTTCCTGATGTGTATTTCTTCTAGGATCGATCTGTGAAAAAAATGGTAATCTATTATTAAATTCAGAAATAATGTTTAACTTATTAAAATGATTATAAAGTAATGATTGTTAAATTGACAATAAGTAATTATTATTTAAATTATTACTGCCGACACAGTCAGTGATAAACATAAAAAACTACAAAACATTTCTTTGGTAAAGAAAAATCAATCTAAAGTATAATAAATATGCTGGGCCGATCTGTCATTATTTCGAGGTTATGTTCAGATTCACGTGCTAGTCTTAATCGCTGTAAGTAAATGTAGGTAATGTCAATTTAAAGTTTACGCATTTAATCTTTTATTTACTTTATTTAATACATATCCGATATATTTATGACATACCTTTTTTGCCACAAATAAGCGTTAAACACAATTCACTCTTCGTCGATTGGAAGCGCAGAATATTATTACTATTTTATAGTGTTTGCCACTCAGCAGACATTCCATAATGTTATTGGCACAGGAAAAAAATTGACGTTTACTTCTCAGTTCACATGTATCACTTCATTATTAATTGAACACTTTTATTATTTGTAATTACTATGTAACATAACCTATATTGGAAGGTGCACGCACTTGACCGAATGGCCAATCCGAATGCAACTTTAAAGGCGCGAAATATGAAAATACCCCTGTACAATGGCTTCTTCCCTGCTGTTGTGCAATTCGGGTAGCATCAAGTTCGCCATGTATGTAAGCCCTAGCGTGTCCACCCTATATATATATACGAGGTCTGTTAAAAAAATACGCGGATTGAGGTCATAAAAAAATTTACTTTATTTGGAAGTTACACGTCTGGGTTTCCTTCAAAATACTCTCCTCCCCAACGCACACACTTATCCCAACGGTGTTTCTACTTCTTGAAACAGTCCTGGTACGTTTCTTTTGTGATGGCTTTCAGCTCCTTTGTCGCATTTGTCTTAATCTCCGAAATCGTCTCAAATCTTCTTCCTTTGAGGGTTTTTTTTTAGTTTTGGGAACAAGAAAAAGTCACAAGGAGCAAGGTCAGGTGAGTATGGGGGGTGGGGAAGAACAGTAATCGAGTGTTTGGCCAAAAACTCACAAGTTCTGAGTGCTGAGTGAGCTGGAGCGCGGCACAAATTTCGCAGTGACGCAGTGCATCTTCAATTCAGTTGACGGTGAAGGATGCCCAGGACGCTCATCATCGTCAATCGCCTGTCGGCCACCCTTGGAACGTGCATGCCACTTGAAACATGCAGTACGCTTCATGGCAATATCACCGTAGGCCGTGTTGAGCATGGCAAATGTTTCATTTGTAGATTTCCCGAGTTTCGCACTCTTTACTTAAAACCGTGTAGCTTATCAACAAATGAAGATATTTGCGACTAGAATACCGCGTTTTAAACAGCTGATCTGTACGAACTTAGCGACAAAAGCGGATTCTCCTGAAACCAACTCGAGCCGCGAAATTCAAACAGTCCGCGTATTTTTTGAACAGACCGCGTATATATAGTAGACACTGCAGTAGTATCTTCCTTCAATGATATTCTATTTCCGCTTAAGGCTTTATTTGTATGGATGGGTAGTGCATCAAACATGAATATGCATGAATATTCATTTTCGAGTTGCGGATAGAGGATCCTTGTACCAAGGGTTTCTGCTGAATATGATTAGAAACATAAATAGGAAGTCGCGAACAATTCTCCAGGGGTGTTCCCAAAGGAATTAACCTCCCAGCGGAGGTGTGAAAACCGTGTCGAAGGCCGAATGGCACCTGGGTGAGGTGTCTAGAACGGGGACTCTGGGATATCGGGCGACCTCACAGAGTACGCAGCCTTATCCTGGCATGCGGGGCTCTATAAGGATGGACGAAGCCCTCTTCCTAGCTTCTCGTGGTAACATTAGTGACAACACCAAACATAGTTGTAGTAAGTGCGATTCAAAACAATAGAACGCGCAGGGCTCCGACAATGAGTCGGCTAACAATGCCGACCACTCTAGAGCTGGGGGAGCCAATGAAAATGGATTCAATACAATGGATCGACGGAATCTCGGGACCTTTAGGTGGATGGAGCGACTAAATCGCGACTTACTAGAGTGTTACGATGTGAGTGTGCCCCCTGAGTGGGGTCACATGGCACGACTGCATGCTCTGTGGTGAGAGAAACACCAGAAGCAATCGCACATTTCGCATCAACGTCTACTAAACCATGCCGAAGTATCCAAAAAAGGGGCTATGTAAACGGAACGCATACTAAGACCAACCGCAGACAGGCATCTAATAGAGGAAGAGCGATGCTTTATGACCCGGAGAAACATTAACATCCAGATTTCTCGCAAACCTAAAGGTCTGGCTGAAATGGATGACGAGCTTCGTGGACATTTTTCCGAAGAATCCGACTCCTGACTATCAATTGTTGCGTGTATAATGCAGCGAGAGTTTTGGCCGATGCGAACCGTAAAACAAAACCAACGGTTGATCTTAAGACTAAAAGACAAATGCATCAACTTGCCATAAGACAGGCTGGGCAAGACAGTACGCGTCCCGCATTCCGTGTGTGATTGACTACATCACATCTGGCAAGAATTCTACCGCCAAGGTACAAAAGTTTGCGCGCTAACTCCGGGCCCGTTATCACACACTTAACAAGTCAAAGCTGCTGACCATCAGGCAGCCTATTGTTGAGAGAATGCTCATACTATCTGACGCTAAGAGAAGTATAGAGCGGAGAGAGAGGTGGGTCAGAGAAAATTAACAGTTTCTCTCTAACCCATCTCGACTTTCCAAAGACCCTACGGTTAATGTCAACCACCCGCCCAAACCAGAGGAGGTCAAAGTAGTTTGGAGAGAAGTTTACGAAGTGCAGCATAGACTGGACGAAGACTCAAATAACATAAACAGCTTCAAGGAGCTGTGTGATGCCTTCATACACCTGATGCAGAATGCCCACCCCGCGCCAAAAATAGGCAACTTAGGTGAGCCGAAAAATTACAGGCCAATCGATTGTCTGAACACACTGTATAAGATATTCACAGCTATCCTAAATGATAGGATTGTTCGGGCAATTGAACATGTGTGGCAAGAAATGTATGAACAAAGCGGCTCAAAGAAAGGCGTAGCAGGATGTCCGGAGAACCTGCTCATCGATAAATGTGTCTGCTAAGATGCAGCAAACTAACAGAGAGCTGTCCATGGCCTGGATTGATTATCGGAAAGCGTTCGATTCGACCTCCCATGGACTTATCATCTGCCTTTTGGAAAACTTAAAGGTTCATCTGCAAATCGTGAGGTGCATACAGAGATTGACGTCGCTTTGGAAAACCAGACTTACTATCTCATCTGGAAAAAATCGTGTGACAACTAACAAGGTCAACTTTCAAAAAGGTGTCTTTTAGGGCGATACCATGAGCCCACTCCTCTTTTGTCTCACATTATTGCCACTATCTCTAGCACTTCGCCATTCCGAAGGCTACTGTTGCGGCAAACCTTTTGATCGAAAGTACAAGGTCACTCATATATTTTACATGGACGATCTTAAGATCTATGCTAAAGACAAAGAGCATCTACATCTAGTTCTACGGAATGTCAAACGATAAACTAAGGCAATAGGAATGGAATTTGGGTTAGTCAAATGCGCCAAGGTTTATTTGAAGCGAGGAAAACTTGATGGCATTCCTGAAGACCCTGAGCTCGTCGATAGAAGCTCTATACGCTACCTTTGCTCTGGAGAGACATACCTGGGCATGCTACAGAGCCGCATTCAGGATGTGACATCTATAAAGGATACTCTACGAAGCAGATACATACGTCTTATCTGGCAGATTTGGTCTTCCAAACTGTCGGCGAGGTACAAAGTATCTGCAACGAACATGCTTGCCGCCCCGGTAGTACTCTATTAATTTGGAGTGGTACCATGGACGAAGAACGAGCTCAGATCCCTTGATATCTGGACACGAAAGGTTATGCACATGAACAAAAGCATGCATCTAAAGTCTTCTGTTACGCGACTCTACATCTCACGCCGTCAAGGTGGTCGCGGAATATTGAATCTTGAATGTCTTTACAACAGGATTATTCTAGGCACAGCACATAGAATCGCAAATGGAAGAGACCTTCTTCTTAAAATGGTCAGGAAGCACGAAGAAGTGGGCAAAGGAGCGTTTCTGTACAAAGCAGCGGAGGAGGCTGTTGAAACACTCTGACTTAACTTCTGTATTAGGGGTGAGCAAAATGCATCAAATCTTATCTACCTCGACTACTCACTCCTGAAAGCCCAGATTAAGAAAGCACAAGAGAAAAACTTCTGTGAACAGCTCCTCGATAAAAGGATGCACAGAATCTTCCACAGAAATGTGGAGGATCAGCCAATGCGGTGTGAGCAACCTTTTGCTTTCCTTAAATTGCCCGGATTGAAGTCTGATACAGAGGGTTTCATTTTTGCATGCCAAGATGGTGTCATTTCCACCTTAACATACCGTCGCCACATTTTGAGCCAAGACATTCCCGATGATAGCTGCAGGGCGTGCAATGCACACCCCGAGCATTTAGCTCACATACTATCTAGTTGTCCAACACACGCGGGAAAGACCTGCATTCAAAGGCACAATGCGGCACTATGAGTACTTTATTACCATCTCTGTCACTCCTACGGCATTCACCTTAATATCGCTCCTCTAAATGCCCCTAGGGAAATTGAGTCAATTGTCGAGAATGGGAAGT
>NC_046660.1:113361359-113378138 GCF_010883055.1 Belonocnema kinseyi | reverse complement strand
TATTACATATAGCATTCGTAAAATGTTCATTAATCCCTTTCTAGCTGTCAAGTGTAAAGAGAGGTTAAGATTATCATTGTTCAGTATATTACCCATTTTATGTAAAATTTCCACAAAAAGTATAAATTACGCTAGTGTATAAGCGCTAAACATATTTTTCAAGTTTAGTTACCTTCATATATTAATTATAACCAACCATATACCAAGCGCTATTTTGAATTTTGCTTCTCATCGACGAAGGTTAGTTGCGTTTTGCTGAATGTTTTATAAAAGGTTTCTACAAATTTTACTTTAAACTTAAAATAAAATGAAAAGAATAAATTTGAAGTATGCAAAATTAAAATGGTATTTTTATTAGGAGACTCGACGTTTCAACAGTAAGAGAACAACCGACGGTTTAAAGCTAAAATATCGAGTGATGGTTGTCGCCCACGCAGGAGCTGTTGCGGGTCCTCGCCTTTCTGCCAAAAGCGGGTTGGGCCTCTTCTTCATTTCGTTCACTTCTGCTTCAACGCTTTCTCCTATTTTCCCCTAAACGGCTTATACTTTTAAAATATATATCGGCTTTTTCTAAATTATTTTCCAGCTTTAATTATTACGATCTAACTCTAACTCGCTGTAACTCATCAGATATAGATCTATAATAGTACAATTTAGCATATATAGGTTAGATTGAAGTGATTCGATAATTTTTTTGACACATACAAAAAAGATAATAATGTTATAATTTCAATTGATCCTAGCTTAGACTCTTATTCCTTTCAAAAACAATTTTGGAACAACCAATTTTGGAATAAACCTATCGAAACAAGTGCATGAATGAAAAATAAATTGAAGATCGAAGATAACAATAACAATGCTTCCTGAATAAGTGCCAATTGACTTGACTTATGACACCATAATTAGAAACTTTAATTATAGGTCCATCCTAGACTAGTCTAAAATATATGAAAATCGATCTGCAAATATTTAATTTACAATTTGAAGTTCAAAATTAGATAGTATCAATTAGCAGGTGCGATATATACATATATAGTACGATTTGCGTTGAATTTCTATTGAAAAAGTCTTTCTCGAGAGCGTTGGGTTTTATGAATAGGTTACCTTTTCACGGAGGCCTGTTTTGAATTAATGGTGGACATAATATTTTGCATAGGATTAATTTATAGCTACTTTGTTGGTTTGTGGCAAATTTGATTAGTTCGGAATCTAGATACGAATTTGATGTATCAAATTAATTCAAAAATTAATTTTAAACAGCTCTCCGTGAAAAGGTATTCTTCACATATGCGCCAGACTTGGCGAAAACGTTCTAAACTAATTAATTCGACCAGAAAGAGACAGGTAGCTTAATGCTCTCTCCCTTCTCTTTCTAATTGCTATTCGCGTTTTCCCTACGGAGTTTACAGTCCATTTATAAATTTCGATGGACCAGACAAATATTTCTTAGTGAGTCTTATTTAATATCCTAAATTTTCAAATCTATTTCGCGTTTCGTGTGAATATAAGTTAGGTTTGAAAAGTATGTAAACAGCCATTTTTAGTTTACGCTCACATTTCCTTAATAAACGCGATTTAGTCCCAACCATGGACATAGGAAACAAGGGACTAGGCATGCCATTGCGGGGGTGATGCAATGAGGGGGGAGGTCCGCCACCTTTTGATGTCCCGCGACAAACATGACAGCGCCCACATGTTCATATTTTCATGCATAGTTTTTCGGCAAAAATGCTCGTGCGCATAATCAAATGGCACATCGTAAGATGGCGGCTCTTCCCACTTATAGAATTCTCCCCCCTCCCGTGGATTCAACCCCGCTCGCCCAAGTTTGGATGGCATGCCTGGTCCGGTGTTTCCTATATCCATGCTCCCAACAAAATAAAAACACAAACGACCATAACCTACATATGGATCGAGATGTCAAAATATAACACAGGGGAGTGGGTACACTTCTTCGTTTTCTTCGTTGGCGCTATACCGGCTTTATAAAAGCTTTCTATATCCGACCATGCCCAAGGTGAAGGGGAGCGATGTCCCCTGATGGTGTATTTACACGCCTGTCGACTGGCCGTCAGCCAGCAGAAAAATAATAAGAGTGAAAGAGATAGAGGGTACTTTTCTTTTAATTTCCCGCTCTCTGTCTCTTTCACTCTTATAACTTCTCGGCTGGCTAGCGATCAGTAAACAGGCGTGTAAATACCCATGAATCCGAAGCAAACAACGTCGGGCAGAGACCAGCTGCGCTATCTCAGGAGAGATAGTGCAGTCAACTCAGTTTCCCGACTATTACGTAGTAAGGCGGTAGACTTCTGATGTACACTCGGCAGATTACTCCGCGCTAGAGGATCCGTTTGGCAACGAGCTCCCCCGCACGGGGCAACCCAGCGAGCTAAGATTGTAATTTTGATTTTCAGATTTGCTTTTTTTAATTCAAATATACGGGACGCGATTTTAAATGAAGGGTTTACTTAGATTTGATATGAGCAAAATGGAGGAGGGCACTTGAGAAGTTTTGAAAGAGCTCTTAATAGGTTTGTTCTATGTGTTTCAAATCTGGGGCACGCCCAGAGAATATGACCTTTTTTTACCTGTTTCTAAATAATAATTGTTACAAATTTCATCTAAAGATTTCCGAGCGGAGAAGAAGACGTCGGAAAAAGGGAGGGGTATATTAACGAGAGTAGCATCCTTAGCTGCTGATTTAGCTGCTACGTCTGCCGCTTTATTACCTGAGATACCTTTATGACCAGGGATCCAAGCTAAAGTTACCACGCATTTAATTTTATTCAAGACTGCCTGGCGATTTCTAATTATAAATATCAGGTAGGAATTGATAGATTCAGGACAAGCAAAGTTAGATAATTTCCACATACGCGTGACTTTCGCTTCAGGGCACACTAAGGCACAACCTGCTGTGGACTCAGTAATCGATTTTGAACCGTCTGTGTAAAAGTGTAAATAGTTCTGGAACTGGCTATTCATTAGGTCTTTGAAGTTATTTGTAAGAGAGGGGCTATTCTGGACAAGTCGGCCTATTCCTATATTGATATTAGGGGCAAAGAGCATATCTTTATGGGGAAATTCGTACAGAGGATGCATTTCTGATCTACGAATCTAATGTTTTAAATTTTTTACTTTTTCAAATGCATTCAGAAGGACGAATTGATTGATGATATGAACTTTCTTTTTTTTAATGACCTGATCCGAAAGAGAGAGTAGCATATCTGGAAGCGGGTGGTTCAGGTTTGCAAAGGTTTTAATAATATATTTTTTAGCCAAGAAGGAGAATCGTTTCTGAAAAGGTGGCTCACAGCATTCTACCAATATAACGTTAACGGGAGTGCTGCCTTTGTAGCCAATGGCTAGTTTTAATGTTTGGTTGCGAATTTTTTCTATTTGATCAAAATATTTGTAAGACTCGAAGTTAAAAACATGAGATCCATATTCCAGACTGCTTCTTATGAGGGAGACATAAACCATCCTAAGGATCTTTGGGTCTGCATCCTACCATGTACCTCTCAATACTTCAAAGATATTAAGGATTTTTCTTATCTTATCGCATACATAAGGAAATGATATTCGATAGATAACCTAATGTCTAGAATAATTCCGAGAAACCTGACGTGAATCGAGAGGGAAATTATGTTGTTTAATGATAAGGTATATGATGGGTCAGATGTATCTAGGGTCTGTCTGTTGAAAAAGAGCAGTTTGGTTTTTTCTGGATTGAGCTCCAGCTTTCTTTGACCTAAAAAAACAGCAAGGTCGTTTAGGCATATCTAAAGGTATTTGATGCATACCGCTGGGTCAGCAGAACAACAAAGAATAGCGATATCATCATCGAACTCTATGATAATGCAATTTCCCGGAATTAGACGGTGTATTTTTCTGGTATAAATTGAATAGTTAAGTTGACTTAGAATACAACCCTGAGCAGGTCCGACTGTACTGCGTCTAGGGCCCACTAGTTCCCCTTTAATTTGTAATAGATGTTTTTGCAAGAGGTAGCATTGTAGATAAATCTAGGTATTTGTCGGGGAATGCCAATCTCTTTGAGATCTTCAGTTAGAATTTGGGGAATGACACTGGGCAATGCACCTTTCAGATCCAGAAACAGGTCAGCCACAACTTCACTATTTACAAAACCCGAGAAAATCTCTTTCTAAAACCAAATTGAGTCGGGGAAAGTATATGATTATGCTCCACGTGCCACGATAGTCTTTTGTAGATGAGCCGTTGCATCCTTTTCGAGATGGTTGATGAGAATGCCTACCCAGAATTTGTGAGGAATATGGTTGTTGAGACTGTAAATGGGGGCCTGAAAAGGAGGGGCTAGGGGCGTCATTAAGTACTGGGAACATTGAGAAGCTAAATGCTGGAGAAGAGTTAGCTTATGCATGGGTTGAGGAAGCATAATCAGCTCCCTTACCGGACTTGATGATCGAATCGGCTTCTTTAAACGGTAATTTGTACTTGGTAGCAAAAACTCGTAACTCTCTCTAAAATAGAAATTCCGGGCATTTTTTGTAAGATGGTGAGTGATCCCCACTACAGTTTGCGCATTTTGAGGCGCCATTCTCGTTAGGGCGTGGCCTATTTTCAGTGTGAACCTCCGCAGATCCGCAACACCTGTATCGCGCACTAGATCGACAATATATTCTAATGTGTCTAAATCTAAGACATTTGACGCACATTTTACGTTCCGGGTTGTAGAGGTTAACCGGAAAGGAGGCCATGTGAATTGAGGTCCTTTCTGGGACGGCCGTGCCCTCGTAAGTAATCAAAATCGATTTTGGAAGGGGTTATTTTAGTTTCCTGTGTGGCAGGATCTATGGTTTTTCGGTTAAGCCGAAGCGCTTCAATGACCTTGACCTTCCTTCTCAGAGGGCCAAGCACCTCAAGATTCTTAATTATTTCTGTTTCCGAAATTTCATGAGATACGCCACGGATTACACCCTGGCACGTCACAAAGCTAGAGAGGAGAAGGGTAATAAGCCCTTCTATTTTTTGGGGGATTTCTTCCAAGAGCACATTTGCTGCTTGTGGGGTTTTTGCCATGACTCTCAATTTGCCGAAGCCGCTGCTACGGACATCGTTGATTAGGCCTAAAAAGTGTTTCTGAAGCAGACGACCGCACGTGACTGCAGCAAGATCTTGTTTAGCCTGGTCAGAGTAAGGGTTACGTTGGACTACAATAGTGTATTCTCCCTTTTAAAAAACCCTATAGCGAAAAGAACGAGCATGTTGGGCATGGGGAGGGGGTCGTGTATTTAAGCGGTTTTGGGTATTATCCGCTGTTTGGGCAGACGTCTTGCTCTGACCGCGATTATCAGACTGGCTTAGTTCCATTAATGATATTCCCGAGGGAGGGAGAGAAACATGCGTCTCTGGAATGACTTCGGTTTGTGACCTGTCATTCGATAGATCCATAAATTCTACGTTATCGACCGGGTCTGGGAATGTGATTGGCCGCTACATTATCGGACTCGCCGGAATTTCCTGATTCCTCAGAATCTGTATTGGGATTGTGTCGCTATTACCGATTCGTTGTTTTTTCTGCTTCTGTCTTTCGTGTTTCTTAGACTCTACGGGGTGAAAATCATTATCATCCTTGTTCTTAAGGAACATTCGAGAGTTCGCGCCTTTTTTAACATCTTCGGTAAGATTTTCGAATAGGGGATTTGTTGAATCTACAGGCCCTCCCCCCTTTTCTCTCTGATTCTCATTGCTGGAGGCCATGCCTCAGCAATGTTAAAAAAAAAGATATTACCATTTTAGGTAGGTCAGTTAATGGGGCAAAACGGGACAAACACCACATGAAAGATCGAGCACGTGGCTCGCACTTTAAAAATGGCGGACACCAGTCAGTGATCGTAAGATACTTTTAGTTTAAAATTCAGTTTTCATTATATTCTATCAAATCATAGACTTTTAACTTTCCAGGTACAAGTTTAGATGTATTTAATCGCAAAAAAGTCACAGATTTCGAATTCCCGGCTTATAAATCGCTAATACAAGAATTTAAAACAAAATTCCTTTGCAACTTTTCATTCACATTGAGTATTCCGTCTAACAATGAACCTCTATCGAGGAAAACCAACCCCTCTCAAGAAAAACGAAGCGTTGACAATCAAAGCTCAACAGGCAAAAAAAACTTCTTGGGTGAAACCTGCCCTTACCTGATAAGTGGGCAAAAAGTTTGCCGACCACTTTACTAGATGTTACAATATTCTTCCAACGGCCTTAAATAATAGGATTTAAAAAAAAATTGTGCCTGAAAAAAGGTTCTTCACTTTTCAAACATTCTTAATTGTTACACCTACATTATTATTTTTAAACTATATTTATTTACACTTTGATAGTTTCAAAATGCGAAATTTATGATCAATGAAATTTAAACGGAACTTATTAAATGTATAGAAATTTTTAGCTTTTTCTGTCGTCTTTTTCATACAAATAATTACTAATGGAAAATTTAAATATTCACCATGACATTTTAAACAGCCTTAAATTGTCTAAACAAATGTAAATTATTCAAAAAATTATTTATTCTCAAAACATGAAAAAGAATGATCGTATGTTCTGATTGAAATGCAATATTTTGTCCTTGTTTGGAAAAGTAAATTTTTAAAAAAATATTATATAATTATTTAAACAATTATTTATTATTTATTTTAAAATTTCTAAAAATTGAGCCAGAAATGTCTTCTTTTTTCAAATTTGTATCCTGTGCTACTTTTTGTAGAATAATTATATAATTTTAAGACATTCCTTCTAATGTTTCATAAATTTATATTTATTTATTATTAATTTGTTTAAACAATTGTAAAGTGATTAACGTATTCTTTCTATACACTATACAGCCAGAAGAATAATTGTATGTCTTCTATTTTATTTCATTTTTTTAGGTAGCGAAAGAGAACTGCTTGAGCAAATTAGGATTGTTCAAACAAACAGAAATTTATTAAACATTAAGAGAAATATATCAAGATTATGTAATTATTCGACAAAACGTGGCATATCATATTAATTTGAAAAGAAAATTAATATATCTAGCTCCATTTTTATAAATGTCGAAGATAGACAAGAAATAATTATTTAAATAATTACGAAATATTTTTAGAAAAATGTAATACACCACAAAAATGACAAATAATTACATTTAAGTCAGAAAATACAATTGTTTTTTACATTTCTTGGAAATAAATCATTTTTCAAATCATTTATATTTCTTTAAACAATTGAAAATTGTTTAAAAAGACATGGGAAATATTCAAACTGTCCATTAGTAATTATTTGTATAAAAAGGTGACGGAAATTGCTAAAATTAACAATGACACGTAAAAATGTAGTTTATTTTTTATTTTTTGGTCATAATTGCGGGGTTGCGGGGAGGGTGAGGGTGGGTTGGAAATAAAAGTTATTAGTATGGTTTTATTTCGTAGACACTCCTCTATAATCCCTAGAAAGTTTGGCACGTTTCGATGACAATAAAACATCAGAAGACCAGATATAAAATTTTTATTTACCTTTTTTTTTTAATTTCTTGCTTATTTTCTAAACAAAAAATCCTCCCGAACAAAAAGGAATTTTAAGTGAAGAACAATATGATCAACATATGAGGAACAGCCACAGCCCTTCCCTTCCCCACACTTCCCTTTTCCAGACAATATCATCGCGAAGAAAATGTTTCTCTCAAACAAACTGGTCAGCTCTTACTAAAAAATCTTCCCTATTTATTGTTTTCTGATATATATCAACTAAATTTTGGATCGTCATCCCGACTCGAATGTTAGCCGGATTGATAGTTTGGAACAATGCACTTCATCATATTTTTCTTTTTCTTTACCCACTCAATTTTGATACTTATTTTCACTCGAATCAATCGCTTTAAACTTTTGTAGTATTATAAACATTTTAGGCTTACATTTTATGAAATATTATATAAATGTTATTGTTCTTAAGAAAATTTCCCATTTAGCGGCATGTTAAAGTAGGGACACGTGCGAGAAGCGTCGCCATGCGGCGATATTTCGCACATAGAAACTCATAGCAATAAGGTCCGAAACTTTTATAGCTAAAATACGAAGAGTCGAATAGGGCTGATTTTATTTAATTGTTCGGTTACATACAGGGCCATCAAAGTTTCAGGGTTTTGGACGAAGAACTGAATGTTGACCTTGAAGCTGACCTTGGCGTTGAACTTCAAGGTTATTTCAAAATCAACTTTTATTTTTTAAATGGAAACCCCTATTGCATAATTTTTTGTTATCAAGTAATAGAATGCATTTTTTCAACTAAATATACATGGAAAAAGAGGGGGGGGGGGTAAATGAATTAAACGAATAAGTAGATATTAGCAAAATCAACAAATTCAGTATATTTCTCTAAAACGTACAACTGAATAACATACAATATAAGTACAATATACAAATACAATTTTTAATGTCATGTATATATTAATGCAAATAAAACGTAAATAACACCTGTAAAGTATGCAGATATTCATCATTACTTCACAAAACTTAAAAACTAATTGGATTAGTCAAGGACAAATTTAGAGAAAGATTTCATGTATAAATACAGACAAACACTAATCTTTTTCGTTTGCAGTATTTTGCGTTTAATAATATGTAATATATAATAATATGGATGGTAGCTCTAAGAAAGCATTCAGAGGCGACTGTTGTCACCTCCAACGCTCGCGGCCGCTGTTTAAGTATAACAGCTGTAAAAGACGAAATACAAACTACATCATGCTCCTGATTTTGTACCTAAAATATCATTGCATACATTTCAAATATCGAATTAAACGAACTTATAACATTCTCATCTCATTAGTCACTTGACTTAGTCCGTGGCTACGATAAAAAACCCAGTTCACTCGAGAACAAGTTGAAAAAAAACAAATAATAATATTCTTCTCGGCAAATTTATCTAGCAATTTACTAAAATTGATATTTTATGCAGGCTTTAAGGTTTTACACTTGAAATTGCAGAATCTCTCGGGGACCAAATACGTTCTTTTTTGGAGTAAATGAGGCGATATGTATTTTCCCAATTTGCCCAAAAAAATGTCTACGAAATTCTATTTGAATGTTGTGTTTTGTTTTACAAAATCTCCAGTTTTTTTAATCTTCACAAACTTTGGATCTAATTGAGATATTTATCGTTTTCTTTTTCAACTTCTGTGTTTATGAGGGCTAAGTAACTTCTGTCACAAGGAGAATTCTTTTTTTTCATATAATCAGATTTTCTATTTTTTCTTGTAAACAACGAAAAATATGAAAACGTTTGAGATAAAACTTTGCACGTCTAAAAAGAATAATTTAGCAATTAAATTTTCAATAAAAAAAGAATTCTCCCAGTCTCAAAAATGGTTTAGCCAGCATAAATCAGATATGATATATTTCTATTACCAAAAACTTTGTTTAAATACTGGGAAGAATAAAAAGATGGCATTTTTCAGAAAATCTTATATTTTTTCATCAAATTTTAAAAAAATAAAAAAAATATTTTCTAGAATAGCCCACCTTTTTATTCTTCCCAATATTTTCAAAAAGCGTTTGCTAATATAAGAAACCAATCTGATCAGTATTATGTGGGCTAAAACATTTTTAGACCAAAAGAATTTTTTTTTCCTGCCAATTTTATTTTTTAATTTTCCTCGCATATGATGGTGATCTATCGCAAAAGAGCCAGTGTCATTTTAATATAACGTTTTTGAACGTGCAAAGTAGTATATTGAATTTTTTTCGTATCTTCTGCTGTTTACAAAAAAAATTAGAAAATTTGATTGTATGAAAAAAAATTCTCCTGGTGAGAAAATTTATTTAACCCGCATAAAACTCACAAGATATCTATATTATGAAACTAAAACTGTAAAACGAAATTGGCAAAGAATATGTAATTTTGGGTTGTTTTTAAAACAACTTTTCATGTTTTTAGAAAAACCTCCATTATTTTATTAATTTTGAAGCTTTTTTATATTTTTCTGTCGGTTTTAAAATAAGACAATAAACGCTTCCAAATTAAAAAAGAAACCGATAAATATTTCAATAGGACAAAAGTTAGTGAGGATTAAAAAAAATTGGGTTTAAAAAAAAGAACAAAACATACCTATTTTGCTACTTTATAATTTTATAAATAATGCTTCTCAAAGTTTTAAAGAATATTGCTTATAATAATAAACTCTCACAATACTTTTGTATGAAGACAAAACACTGACATATCCTGTATCGTTAACTTATGTGTAATACAGTTGTTTTTATTTAAATTCTTAGCATGAATTCTATTTAAATTATTCTTTGATAATATGTGAAGTATAACACCTTTAAAACGAGAAGACGATCCGAATCTAAAGGGAATGAAAGAAGAGTCCGCTTTTCTTTGCAGGAGTTGTATCCCGAATTACAAAAGGGTACTATACACGATTGTCCATATGCATACCCATGTGGTCATATGTTCATATATGTTCATATCATACCCATATTCAAAACATCAAAAGACTTAAGAAAACGCACTGTATCTCAATATTAGCACAGAAAGTCAGAATTATAAATGAAACCCCGCAATTTTATTATTTTATTAGTTTTGACACATAAGACTCAATGTTTTTCTGGAGCAGGACGAATGACGCACTATCTGGTGGCTAGCGAATCAGTTCACCCGTTATGTGGAACAGTCTCCAGAACGTGGAATTTTTCGGCCCCCACCACTCTCCTATCCGGGAGCGACAGATTCAAACGTAGCGTGTCGGTGAGTCGGCTCTGTTAAATGCTGCGAAGCCCAGCCTCGTCTAAAACCGCAAATGCACGAGCAGGAACCCGAGTTCACCCGACTTCACGATTCGTTTTCGGTGGCTAACTGGCTATTTGGAGAAGTTTTTAAGTAAACTGAATTTCGCAGGGTTTCAAGAGAATGAAAGTTCAGGCAATTTTTTGCGCAATTTTGTTCCAAATTTTTTTTTACATTTATTTTGGTTGAAAAAATGACCTTTCAAATTTCCGTAAGTTTAAGAGATATTCAGGAATTTTGAAACGATTAGAAAATAGTTAAAATTGGTAAAGATGTTGTTAAAGAAATTTTGTACGTTTCACGAAAATGAAGAAAATTCTTTGAGGTTTCTACGAACAATTAACATAATTTTTTATTTTGAAAAATTAATTTTTAAAAATTCAAATACATTTTAAACCATGTTTGAAATTCTCAATAAAGAATCTGAAGATTTTAAGGCAATCTTTTTCATTTTGCCGAATTTCAAAGAAAATCAGGAAAAATTTGAATAGTTTTTAATGATTAGAAGGCTTAGAAGGTCCGACAAGATTAGAAACAGAACTTTTTCAAGATTGGTAAGAAAATTTTTAATGACTTTTTATTTTAAAAAACGTACTTTATGAGAATATTAAAAAAGGTTTTTAAACATGTGAAAGGATTTCCTAAAATTAAAAAGAAGACTGTAGAAGATTTTAAAGCAAAATGTTTCAATTTGGTAAGATTATAATAAATAGATCAAAGCCGAGTAAATGCAAGAAATATTAAGAAGAATCGAAGAGATTCAAATCGAATTTTAAACTTAAATTCTGTAAGAAACTTAGATTTTTAAAGGATTCAAACATAAACATCAGAAACTTTAAAGGAATTCCGAAAGATTTGAAGGAGGTAAAACTATTTTTTTTATAAATTCCTGGGAAAAATTTAGAAGATTATGAGTCCATTTTTTCATATCTTGAATTAAGGAACATAATTCTTATTAGGCCTCCTTGTGAAATTTTGTTACACAAGTTTTTAAATTATATGTTGGTTTAAAAATCTACTTTCAAATTTGAATAAGTTTAAGAGATATTCAGAAATTTTGGAAGGATACAAAAATCATTAAAACTTGTGAAGATTTTTCAAGAATTTTGTAAGTTTTCATGAAAATAAAAGAAATTATTTTAGATTCCTAGAAATAATTAAAATAATTTTTTATTTAGAAAAATTAATTTTAGCAGATTGTTTTTAAACATTTCGAAACATTCAAAAAGACGTCAAAAATTGTTAAAGTATCTGAAAAAGTTTAAAAACCATTTTTTTTAATTTTGAAAAATAAAAAAAATCAGGAAAAATTTGAATAATTTTTGAAGATTAGAAAACCTGACAAGATTAGAAAAAAAATTATTATTTTTCTAATTATCGTGTGACAATTTTTGATGTTTTTTAATTTTGAAGAATGTGCTTTAAAAGAAAATTAAAGAAGATTTTTAACACATCAAACAATTTCCTAAAAATTTTAAAAAGAGTGTAGAAGGTTTTAAAATCAACCTTTTATAATTCGATAACATTACAAATTTAAAAAAATGTAAATAAGCGAATAAATTCAATAAATATTGAATAGAATTGATGGGATTAAAAAAGAATTTAAGCTTCAGAAGAGTTTTAGAAACGTAGAATAAACTGATTTAAAAAACTGAAAAACTTAAAAATTCTTGTAGAAGAATAAGAAAGATGCTCCTAGAAATTGTGTACAATTATCAGTCTTTAAAATTAAAATTCGAATGATTTTTTTAAATTACTTTCAGCACATTTCTTCTCAAGCAGAATCCCCGCTTTTAATAGCAGGAGGTTCAATTATTTCCAATCAGATTAAGTAATGACAAACATTTTAAAAATTAAAAAAGATAACTTGGAATAAGTTGAATGAGATTTAAAAAAAGTTTATTTTAATTACACATAAAATTTGTTGAATTATTTCTAAAAATTTGGAAACATTAAAAATCGTAGTGTTTAAATATACTTAACATTTAAGCTTTTTATATTAAATTTTGATAAGATATAATAGATATGTATGTAAAATGAAAAAATAATAATAAAAAGTCGATGAATGAAGGACCTTCAGATAGTGAAAGAAACTCCTTGGGAAAAAATGTAAATAATTCTTTTGGAATGAATTCTAACAGAAAATTTAAAAAAAATTACAAAACATTTTTTATTATTTCCTAAAATATTTAAAAAGTACGTAAAATATTTTGAAACAAAATGTTGTAATTTTTCCATATTACTTAACTTTAGAAAAATTAAGGAACACAATTCTTTCAAATTTAGGTAAGTTTAAGAGATATTCAAACATTTTTTAACGATTCGAAAACAATTAAAACTTGTAAAGATTTTAAAAGGAATAATTAACATAATTTTTTATTTCAATCAATTAATTTAAAAAGATTATTTTTAAACATTTAAAAACATTGCAAAAGATTTCAAATATTCTTAAAGCATCTGAAAAGCTTTAAAGGCATTTTTTTTTAATCTTTCAGAATTAAAAAAAATCAGGAAGAATTTGAATAATTTTTAAAGATTATATATTGGAAGTTCTGACAAGATTAGAAAAACAGAATTATTTTTCTAATAATCGTGTGAAAGTTTTTGACAATTTTTTATTTAAAAAATATACTTTAAAAAAAATTCAAGCGGATTTTTGAACACATCAAACGATTTCCTAAAATTTGAAAGAAGAGTGTAGAAGATTTTAAAGCGAAATGCTTTAATTTGATAAGATTAAAATGTTTAAAAAAAGTAAATAATCAACTGAATTCAAGAAGTATTTAGTAGACTCGAAGAGATTCAAAAAAATTTATACCTAAGAAGTGTTTTAGTTACGCAAGATAAACTTTAGAAACTTTAAAAGAATCTCGAAAGGATTCAGGACTGATAAGGACTGATAAGGACTGATAATACTTATGTTCTTGTATATGAAATCTTTACAAAATCTGTAATACCTAAAATATTTATCTCAACTTTACACAAATTAGCTTTTACAATTTTACTTTAATTGTAAAATAATTGTGATTGGAAATTGATTGTAAATAAATTGTAAAATAAATCCAATAAAATTTATTTATGAAGAAATATCTCATGATTATAAAAAGAGAAGAAAAATTGTAAATGTAAGTCTTTGTAGCATTTTAAGAACTAATTGACATATTTTTAGATTATTTTTCCTTGATTCTGACCGAGGGTCATACATGGTACAAAAAACCGTCGTGAAATTTCAAATAAAGATTGTAATCTCTATACATTAATTGTTAAAATAAAAACAATAATACTTTTATAAATATTGCCAAAATTTATTTGAATATGATACACATGGATTTTGATTTAAAAAATGCCTGTAAATAGCTGGCGTTTTAAAAATGTTACGATATTTGTATACCATGTTTGACCTTAGGGAATAGATTTCAGGAATAAAATTATAAAAATATATCCATTAGTTAGTAAAATACTATGAAGAAACGACTTTAAAATTATAGTTGAAGTTGAAGAAATAGATATTTTTTTATCGTTTTTCAGCATATGATTTTTCATTAAACGTAAAGCAGATTGAAATACACTTGAAAAATAAAAATAAGAAAGTTCAGAAATTCATGCAGTTTTCTGCTCAGAAAATTCCACACATTTTTGATAAAACTCCCTTTCACACCACATTCAAAGAAAAAATTTACAACATTTTTGTCAAATGATTAGTCTTTGAATGAGGTCAAGTTAATAACTTTTTGGCAAGTTAATAACTTTAACTTAGAGGACTTAAAATTTTTTATTTTATTGGATTTAAAAAAATATTAGAAAAATTCCAGTCTTTTTAAAAGATGTTTAGGACATTTAGAAGTTTGGAAGATATCAACGAATATTTGATACATTTTGAGAAATTTTTTCAAGTTTTTAAATATTTCTAATACGTTTAAAATGAAATAAATTTCAACAAAATATTTTTAACTTACTACATTTTTCTTCAAATTTAAAAAAAGCATTCAAGGTGTAAAAAACTTGACTTATATAATCTTCTAAATTTATCACAGAATTTTAAGAAAAATAACACAGCCACACAAAAAAAAGTGCGCGGATCTGGTAACAAGACACACGTATTCCTATGGATCTTGGGGCGCTGAATTCAAATTCAGTATCAAAAATCACCCATCACGTCATGGTTGAGCCGTAACCTCAAAAAATGACGAAAAATCATGCACTGAGGCAAATAAATTTCAAAATAATGCTAGGGAGGCAAATTTTCACTTCAAAAACATGTCGACAACTGTGAAGGATCAACCCTTGTCTGATATCAACTTATTTAACATAACTTTACCCAACCATACCTGAACTGGCCTAACCTGAATTAACAGAAATTTATTGAACTACACTTAAAGCTCTGGAAGCATATTTTCCCAGTAGCAAATGTGTGCTACATCGAATGGGTCAACTCGAGCCTAACCTAGAAATAAATCTAACCTAGCCTAACCTAACCTCACGAAACACAATTAAACTGATTGTGTTGTCCCGTTGTGTTTTTGGTACCGTTTCATTCAGCTTCGGCTTAACCTACATAGAGGTTTATCCTATCCTAATCTAACAAAACCTGCCCTAACCTAACCAATTACGCTGGCAACCCTGTTCTTGCGTGCTTTCATATTTTGACATTAATAGCAGTAAATGTCTGGAGTTTTGTAACCGCTTGTTGCTAGCATTATTCGTCTGTGTCTGTAACCAGGGCACCTCCACGTGGTGACGGTGTGCAACGGATCCACATTGGCTGAGTCCCTGGGTAAACGGCGTTCATGCCGTCATGGCAAACACAGGAAAAAGTGTATTACGATGCAGAGAAAACCCCCAGTGTCGGCGTCTGGTCAGGGTGGGAAAGCGGGCTCTCCGACGTCGTCATCATCCAACCGTAGCTCTTCATCAATGGATCACTTGGTTGGTGTAGAGTCTCATGCTACAAGGAAAAAAACCGCGAGCATTTCTCAATCATATGACTGCAAGAATAGCTCAGATTCATTCTGTTACATTTGCAGTAAATATGAAGTGAGCAGTTTGCGAAACTCAATCGACGAGGAAGTGAAAAGTCTTAACGAAAAGTGTTTTAACCGTAAATTGCTGCACCAAGAAACAAAATGGGTTCCTCTCGTCATTTGCATCTCCTGCATACTTATGTTGTATCGTCTAAAAAGTTCAAAAAACGAAAAGTACCGCAAGTACTCTACACCAACCACATGGAAAAATCCATTATTGCGAAGGACTGCTATTTTTGCATGAATTCCGTCAAAGGGTTCAACGCCAAAAATAAAAATAACATTTCATACATTCATGTGTGCACAGTCACAAGAGCAATTGAAATCAATAAAAATGCACGCCAGACTGATTTAAACGCTTTAGAAGATGATAGAATGGAAGTTGAAAGTCAACGTCATGGAGACGGTAGTAAAACCAGTGACCGAACAGAAAATAGTTCTGATGATTCCGATGAAAATGACGAAAAAGATGACGAATATGGCGTACATAAAATGAAATTGAATGTTCCAATATTAGTGTCGCAACTAGAACTGAATGATTTTATTGGAGATCTTGGATTACCGAAAGACGGCGCTGAATTTGCCGCTTCATTTCTAAAAAGAAGAAATCTTCTAGAGCCAAAGACAAAAGTTTCATTCTATCGCGACAGGGACAAAGAATTCAGAAAGTTTTTCGTTAAAGACGAAGAGACGTCTTTAGTGTACTGCACTGACGTTAACGGACTAATGAACCCCTTGAAGAAAAATGTGTACAGAGACGAAAAATGGCGACTTTTCATTGATTCGTCAAAACGCAGCATTAAGGCTGTTTTACTGCTTAACACGAATACTTACGCTCCTATCCCTATAGCTCACTCAGCGGTCATCAAAGAAGAACATAACAATGTTAAAATGCTTCTTGAAAAAGTTAATTACACGAATCACAAATGGCAAATATGTGGTGATCTCAAAATCATAACAA
>NC_046660.1:113344574-113361259 GCF_010883055.1 Belonocnema kinseyi | reverse complement strand
GCTCATGAAGCAATTTGTCAAGGCGTTAGACAAAGATGGACAATGCTATAAGTATATATCCCTTAAATTCCCTAATGTTTCAGACGCTAAATTAAAAGAAGGTGTCTTTGATGGACCACAGATTCGAATATTGACAAGAGATACTATTTTCGTGAGCCACATGACGAAAATTGAAATGGACGCTTGGGACAGTTTTAAAGCAGTAAACGCAAATTTACTCGGTAACAAAAAAAGTCCAGACTACGAGAATATTATTGCGAAAATGATAAGAAACTACAAAAAGTTAGGCTGCTTGATGAATTTAAAACTTCCCTTTCTAGATTCCCATCTGGATAAGTTTCAAAAAAATGTTGGTGATTTCAGCGAAGAACAAGGGGAACGTTTTCATCAAGACATAAAAGTGATGGAACAACGATATCAGGGTAGATGGGGCGAGGTCATGATGGCTGATTTTTGCTGGATGTTGAAAAGGGAAACAAATGTAGGTCTTAAACGTAAGCGTAACCTTTGCATCGTTCCTTCGAAGAAAAAAGAAAACGTTATAGCAGGCAGAATATAGACTGAAGTAGGTCTATAAATCAATTTAATTACGATAAAAAGCAAGATAAAATGTAAACACGAAAGATAGTATAAATATATCCCTTAAGTTTAAGAAAAGCAGAGAAAAACAAATTTTGAATAAAACTCTTATTCATTTGCATGTTTAAGTTACAGTTCTACATTTTAATTGATACAAACATTGTCAGGTTAATTGAAATGGGGTCAATTCTACTTGTAGTTCTAAGTTTCTTAAAATGAGTAATGTGCGTCTAAATTTTTAACCACCAGTAGTGCAATGAAATGAATTTTATTGTGTTACAACAGGAACACTTAAGTTGTGTTGCGTTAAGCAAAATTTCGTTAGGTTCTGTTAAGTTAGATTCATCTGTAGGTTAAGATCGAGTTAACCTATTAAATGTAGCACACATTTAAGAGTGAGAACCGTACGCTTACATAGCTACACGTGTGGTTGAATTTCATTCGGCTAGGTTAGGTTAGGATAGATTAAACCTCTATGTAGGTTAAGCCGAAGCTGAATGAAACGGTACCGCAAACACAACGGGACAACACAATCAGTTTAATTGTGTTTCGTGAGATCAGGTTAGGTTAGGCTAGGTTAGATTTATTTCTATGTTAGGCTCGAGTTGACCCATTCGATGTAGCACACATTTGCTACTGGGAAAAGATGCTTCCAGAGCTTTACGTGTAGTTCAATAAATTTCTGTTAATTCAGATTAGGTGAGGTCAGGTTCTGTTGGGTAAAGTTATGTTATGTTATGTGAAAAATAGTTGCTTGGTCAGGGAGGAAAGAGGTAGGAAATAAAGGCGGGAAACGTCACGGAGCCTTGGGTAAGGCAGGATGCCGACGACGCGAAGTCCACAAACTGGCGCCAGAGAGCAAGAGTTACTGGACGATCGCACAGAGCAGAAAACCGTAGTGGCTGCAACAGCTGACGTTGCTGAAAGCATCGGAAGTGGGGGGATGGATGACGTTGATCGCAGTGACAGCAGCCGTGATGAAAGTGCCGAGAAGTCGACCCGGGTAGGGAGGGCTGCAGACTCAGGTACGGGCAAGCAATGCGGAAGGCCCTCAACTTTACAGCGCCTTAACAAGCTAGGCAACGCGGGTTCGAACAGAAGTCTGGACGAATGGCAAAAAAAGACAAGCGCGACTAGCAGTGAAGGGGAGGAAAAAAGGAAAAGAGTGGCTGGGGAAGACGAGGTAGAAAGGGACCAGCATAACAAGAGAGTAAGAATTAAAAGGAAAACACCAGAGAGAGATTGGTGGTTGGGGGGATATTTGAAAAATTAGAGGCTCTCATTAAAGTGTTTAGAGAAGAAACAAGAAAGAGTTTGGACGACATGAATAGGGATATGAATAGGCAGGGAATCGATGTAAGGGGGAAGGTGAAAAATATCAGAGAAAAATGGGAAGAATGGGATAAACGTTGGAAGGAGGGGAAAGACAAGGTTTCGGGTAAACTAGAGAGCGTTGAGAATAGACAGAGAGAGTTTGACGAACAGAGATCTAGAGAAATAAATCAGTTGGAAGAACGGGTATCCTGTCTAGAAATTAGGAATGAGCATATGAGGGAAAAGACAGAAAATGAGGAAATAGTTAAAGGGAATGAAAAGAACGTCCGAAGTGAGAATGAAAGTTTGAAAAAAAGACTCAGTAAGCTCGAAAGAAGATTAGAAGGGGAAGAAAGGGCAAAGTGGAAAAATAACATAGTAGTTAAGGGATTAAAGGTGGAGAGTGGAACAGGAGAAGTGGAAATAACAAATCTTTTGCGAGATATTAGAGTGCAGGTAAGGGTAGAAGGAATCAAGAGAATAGGAGAGACAAAGGAAGGAAAAGAAGGAATGGTTCTAGTAAAAGTGGGGAGTGAGGAGGAGAAAAAGAAAATTATGGAGGGATAAAAAGTATTGAGAGGAAGAAGGGAAATAATTGAAGAAGATCTGACATGGAGGGAGAGGAAAAGGAGATGGCAAATAGAACAGAGGGCTTGGGTAGAGAGGAAAAGGGGCCATATGGTGTTGACAGGGAGAGACAGGTTATGGATGAATGGGGAGGAATGGTGCTGGGATGAAGAATTAGAAGAATTAAGGGGAAAAAAGTCTTGCGATAGGTAGGGGGAAGGGAGACGAAAAAGAGTCTAGAAATAAATCAGAGGGGTTTCCAAACGGCAAAGGGGAAACAAAGTGAAGAGGAAAGAAGAGGGAAGGGAAGAAAGAAACGTGAAAATAGCTTTCTGGAATGTGTCTGGTTTGAAGAACAAGAATAAAGGATTTTGGGAGGAGTTAGAAAAGTGGGATGTGATTATAATGAGTGACACTTGGGCAGATGAGAAGGATTGGAAGGGAATGAAAAAGTTGTTACCGAAAGCTTATGTGTGGACAATGCACGAAGCAAGAAAAGAACACGTTAAAGAGAGAGGGATGGGCGGCATGGTGTCAGGGGTGAAAAAAGAATTAACAGTAAGAGGGAGAAAAGATGGGGACATGGAGGAAAAGGATGGAACAATGATAAGAAAAATTATAATTGGGAAAGTAGAAATGGCGGTGGTGTGTGTATACAGAAGAAGAGGGGAAGAGGAAGGCTGGAGAGTAATAAGGAGGTGGATGGAGGAAAAGAAGGAAGAATTGGTTTTAATTGGAGGCGACTTAAATGCATGGACTGGCGAGCATGGGGGAGGGTTATGGGATGAAGAAAAGGAGGCATTTATAAGGAAATCCAAACATAGAGAGACGGACAGGGAGGGGAGGAAGTTACTAGACATGATAGGAGAAACAGGATGGTTTATATGCAATGGCAATACGAAGGAGATGAGGAAGGGGAGATCACATTCATAGGAAAGGGAGCAACAGTAATAGACTACATCTTGGCTGAAGAAAGAATGCGGCATATGATAGGGAGTATGAAGGTAGGGAATGAGATAGGGTCCGAGCACTTCCCGATCATAGTTACACTAAGAGGCGTCAGTAAGCGCGGCAGAGGGAGAAAGGAAAAAGGGTGCGAAAGAAATACAAAAATGGGAATCTGGGGGTAGATAAATTAAAAGAGTTTAAACAAAAGATGGAAAAGGAGAAGGTTAGGTATGAAAAAGAGGAGGGAATAGACTCTTTAATTGAAGGGTTGAAGGAGTCCATTGAAAATGTAAAGGATGAGCTGGGTACTAATGAAGAAAGAGTAGGGGAAAAGAGAGGCTGGTGGGACGAGGAATGCTGGGAGAGTAAAGAGAGAATAAAAGAGTGTGTGAGCAAATGGAGAAGAGGGGAAATGGAGAAGGAGGAGTATAACAGGAGGAAGAAAGAACATGAGAAGATGCTGGAAATAAAAAGACAAAGGGGAAAGGAAGAATATAAAGCAGAAGTAGAAAAAGCGATCAAAGAAGGTAGGGTGTGGGATGTGATAAATAGGGGTAGAGGGGAAAGGAAGGGCGTTAACGGAGAAATGGAAATGGAGGAATGAACGGATTATTTCAAGGGTCTATTAGGGGGAGAGCAAAATAAGATCAAAGGGGAAAAGTGTAGGATAGTCCAAGGAGAAATGGAGGAAGGGAACGAGATAACAAGAGAAGAAGTGGATGAGGTAATAAATAGGTTAAAAAGAAACAAGGCGACGGGAGAAGATGGGATGGAGAAATCTTAAGAAAAAGGTTGGAGAGTCAGGTAGAACAAAAATAAAGTATCCCACATAATCAGACGGGATTTAGAAAAGGGATGGGAACTATAGACAACATCTACGTACTTAACTATTTAGTTAACAGAAATTTGGGGAGAAAGAAAGGAAAAATAGTCGCTTTGTTCGTAGATTTCAAAGCAACGTTTGACTCAGTGAACAGAAAAGTGCTATGGCAGGCAATGAAAGAGAAGGGTGTAGAGGAAAAATTGGTGGAGAGCATAAAGGAAAATGTTACTGAAACCAGGATTAGGGTGAAAATAGAAAAGAAAAAAGGGCAGATTTTCTGGACAGGCCGAGGCCTAAGGCAAGGGTGCCCGTTGAAACCGTTACTATTTAGTATCCTATTGGCAGACTTAGGAGGAGAAGCTAAAGGAGAAAGGGAAAGGAGGAACGGTTTTAGGTAATAGCAAACTATACTCTCTGGTATACGCGGACGATGTAGTTCTATTAGCAGATGATGAGAAGGGGATAAACCTAATGATGAGAATCTTCGAGGAATATGTGGGAAAAAAAGAGCTGACGGTGAACGTAAATAAGACAAAGGTGATGTGTTTCACAAATAGAAAGAGCAAAATAAATTAAGTTTTGAAGATGAATGGGCAAAAAGTGGAAATTGTGGAGGAGTTCTGTTACCTAGGTTTTTGGTTTGAGGTAGAAGGGGGAAACGAGCTGCAAGTTAAGAAAAGAATTGAATGTCCGAGTAAAGTAATGGGCCAAGTATGGGGTATAGGAAAGAGAAGGTTCAAGAATGATTGGAGAATGAGGGTCTGGTTGTTTGATGCGTTGGTGTGGGCGATGTTGTGTTATGGTGTGGAGATCTGGGGATGGAGGGAACATAGGAAAGTAGAGAGCATGCGTGAGCGTATTCTGAGGTGGGTAATGAGGGTTAGCTGGAGTTGCCCAGGATATATGTTAAAAGAAGAGTTAGGAAGAGAAAATATGGTTACCAGACAAATTAAGAGAGCCTGGAGGTTTGAAGAGAAGCTCAAAAGGGGAGAGGGAAGTAGAATTGCACAAGCATGTTTCGGCGAAATTCGGAACAATGAAGCGAGAGGTAATGTGGGAAATTCAAAATGGGAGGAAGAAAGGAGAAAAATGAGAAGGGTGTGTAATATTCGAGAAGGGGTTATGGAGTGGCAGGACATAGAGTTAGAGCTGTTGGTTAAACAAGGAGATGAGAGATGGACAAAGATTATAGATTCGAGGTACAATAGATGGTATATGATGGTCGAAGGGTTGACGGAACCAGAATATCTGCAAAAACAAAAAAGGAAGAAAATGGAGAAGGGTTGTACGGTGCTGAATGGGAGAAGGAGTGAGAGCATGCAGATATTGGATGGATGAAGAGGAGAATTTATGCAGAGTATGTGAATACGAAATGGAGTCTTGGGCACATGTATTAGAGAGATGTACAGGAGAGGAAGAGGGACAGTTGAGTGTGGATGAGTTTGTAAGATGGATCTTGGATGGTAGTGGACAGGGAGTGATGTGGATAAAGAAATTGGAAGAAGTAAGGGAAAGCAAGGGAGTAGGGCAGAGCCAAACAGGTGATCCTGAAAAGGGACAGTAAAAAACGAAAATTGTTTTCAATATCGTGGAAAATGCATTTTTTTATGCTAACAGGAAACGAAAGCCCTGGAAGCTCGCTCATTTTAGGAATTAATATCACTACTGTTACTATTGTTTATCCTGCGTAATGCGAAAGAGTAGAATATAAGTAATAGTTAAGTTAGACTAAGGATGGAATTGTAAATATATGTACAGGACCCTCAAACCCGTAAAAGGGGTGAGATTAAATACATACATACAGTATAAACTGCAATGTTTAAGTTGAAAAATATATTTTTTACAGTACTTTCTTGGGTTGAAAATTTAACTATTTTGTCGAAAATTTGTTTTTTATTTGTTAAAAATCAGCTGTTTACTAAAAATATGACTTAGACATGCAGGACAAAATTTGAAACATTTCAGACCCAGAAGTCTTGTTTTCTATATCTATTTACATAAAGTCAATTATATTTGCCTCTTCGCAATAAGCCTAATGGTTCTAAGGTAACTCGGGATTTCAATACCTGAATAAATTGAGGAGCAACTAGATCGTCATTCGTGAAGTCGGGAGAGCTTGGGTTCCTGCTCGTGCATTTTCGGTATTACACGAGGCTGGGCTTCGCAGCATTTAACAGAGCCGACTCACCGACACGCTACGTTTAAATGTGATGCTCCCAGATTATTTCCTCTTTGGAACCTTCCCCCATCGTTATGAGCTGAAAGAGGCCTGTCGTACCCTATCATGGACGAAGCCGAAAAGAGCCCAGTTGGCGCGCAATTTAAATGTTTGTAATTATTCATTCATGCATATTATATATATATACTTTACAATGATTACAAATGAATTTCATTTTATTTTTTAGAATTAATGTAGAAAAAAACTGCTGAAAAGATCAGAGAGCAAAAATCAAATATAAAACAGAATTGAATTTTATTTCTTCATGAACATACTTATTAGAATTTTACATGTACTTCGTAGTCACCAAAAATAACATGTTTAGCTCATTCATGCTATTTCCCGCTTATTATTCTTACAATCAATTATTCTGAAATTGCGTCATATTATTGCCTGTTAATTCAAAAGACAACGACAACTTTCAGACTAGTGTATAATTATATTACTGTTACAAAAGTTTCTGCTCAAACAAACATTGTAATAAAGTAACTTTTCGTAATTTTACTAATTCCCTCATCAGACTAAAATTAAAAATAATGAAATTATTTTAGGAATTAATAAAACCCAAAAATAACTTTATAAACATTATTATTAGCTCATTCATGCTATTCTTCGTTTATTATTTTTACAGTCATTTCATCTCAAATTGCTTAATATTGCCACTTAATACAGAAGTCTAGAACTTCCAAACTACTGTATTATTATATTTCAGGTGCATAAAGTTTCTGTTGCTAAATGTATATCTCATTTTAATAATGCCATTGCTTCTTCAAGTCATTCTAATATTAAAAAACAAAGGTCTCGAAAGAAAAAGAAGACGTCTGTGAGCAAGAAAAATGTCGAGATTCCAAATTTTCGCTCAACGAAGAAAAATTTTGTAAGCACAAAGCATTTCATTTTGAAACCCACTTACTTACAAAAGGAAGCGATAAATATGGATGAAACAGTTAATATCCATACAGGATTTGACCATGTATATTCGATACAAACAGACCAGCAGCCAGCGACAAAGAGACTTTTGGAGTAATAATAATAATAATAATACATTTGAAATTCCACGTCATTTTCAGGTTTCTTAGGTGATTTTGTTTTCAATTTTCCAGATCAATTCAGATTAATTTAATTATAATTTGAATACTTTTTTAATTATTACAATAGTTACAAACCATATAAGTGAAGTGATGGTTCCTTGCATACTTTTTTCGTTATAACATAACGCAATTAATAGTCGGTTGCATGTTTTATACTTTCTTGAGTATTTCAAGGTATAGTCACAGAAAAATGTCATAAAATCGAGGTGCAAGTGTTAAATTGACGTCTGACCATGTTCCATTTACTTAAATAAAGAAAATAGTCCATGACCACATCAGGACTAGTGTATGATTTTATTACAGCTGCAAAACTTGCTCCTCAAAACATTTTTATAATATAATTATAATTTTTAATTTTATTTTTGGGGTTTATTAATTCCTAAAATTATTTTATTATTTTTAATTTAAAAGTGATGAGGAAAGCAGTAAAATTACTAAATGTTGCTTTATTACACTGTTTGTTTGAAGAGAAACTTTATGCAACAGAAATATAATAATACACTAGTATGGAAGTTGTCGTTGACTTTTGTATTAGTAGGCAATATTAAGCAATTTCAGAATAAATGTTTGTAAGAATAATAAGCGAGAAATAGCATGAATGAGCTAAACATGTTATCTTTGTGAATCTAAAACTGGTAAAATCGACAATTTTCTAAGTATCACATGCTCTTAATTAAGTTCATTATTTTTAATGTTAAACTGATGCGGGAATTCGTAAAATTATGAAGCTTTACATCATTACAATGTTTGTTTAAGCAGAAACTTTTGTAACAGTAATATAATAATACACTAGTCTGAAAATTGTCGTTGACTTTTGAATTAAGAGGCAATATTAAGCAATTTCAGAATAAATGATTGTAAGAATAATAAGCGAGAAATAGCATGAATGAGCTAAACATGTTATTTTTTGTGACTAGGAAGTATATGTAAAAGTCAAATAAGTATATACATGAAGAAATAGAATTCTATTCTGTTTTATATTTGATTTTTTCTCTCTGATTTTTCCAGTAGTTTTTTCTACATTAATTATAAAAATATAATGAAATTCATTTAGAATCATTGTAAAGAACATATGTAATATGCGTGAATCAATAATTACAAACATAAGGAAAAAAGCAAAATTTTCCTTTTTAAATTAAGATATTACCCATGCGAATGGGATCAAACCTGAAATTTAGACATTTAAATTGCGCGCCAATTGGCTCTTTTCGGCTTCGTGCATGATCTAGTACGATCGGCCTCTTTCGGCTCGTAACGATGGGGGAAGGTTCCAAAGAGGAAATGAGCAATTCAAATGGCTTCACGATGATCCGCTCCTGAAAAATCCCATTTTCTGGAGACACTGATGTGGAGCTTGATAGCGACAACAGCTGCTGTACAAAAGGTCGGGGAGTCGGATAGGGCTGGGTATTAGCTGCGAAATCCTCAATATCTATACTTGCATTCTATTGTTTTTATATTCCTCTTGTTTTAATGGCATTATTCATATAATTATATAAATTATACAAGAATTATCACTGGGTTCATGACACCGACACGTGACATAACCAAACTTAACCTATAAACACACCCTACACTATCCATAGCAGACGACAATTTCTAATTTTATATTTTCACTGAAGGGAAGCTCTAATCTGGGAAGGCATAAAACTCCGAGAACAGGCGATCGCGAACTGGTGCCAGTCGAAATACATGGCGTGCGGTCTCCTTGTAGTATTTCGTGATTCTCACAAAACTATGACCGGTCAGGGTTGCCACATTGAGATCTGGGAATTTTACGCACGTTAGCAAGAAATTGTACTGAAAAGTCAGAAATTGTACTTTCGACCTCAGCGCCTCGGAATAGACTTGATCTTACAAGGTTTTAGCGCGAAATTCAAAAGTTGATATAATAAAAATCTTGAGTAATGTCCACTATCACTTGTTAAAGTTCTTCTTTCAAAAAATGATTAAGTTTTTTAAAATTTGTGAACTCTTTTCTTTATAAAAAAAATCTTTTAAAAATGAAAAATGTTTTCCAAATACAAAATGTCAATTAATTATTCAGGATGGACAAAATAATGCATATAAATGAGGGGTTTAAATGACGGTCTGTATAAATATAATTTTTATTTGGCGCGCCAATAGCGACTAATGAGGGCCGCTGTGCCAGTCAAACGCATTAGCTTAACATGCCAAAGTTGGGATCACTGCTTTCAAGTCTAGGGTGAAATCCAGGGTTGCGAAGTGACGCGTCACTCGAGATTTTGTACGTAAATTGCCTAAATTAAGTAATTTACGTAGAAAACTGTTGAAAACCAGTAAATTACATGACAAAGATGGCGGTTGTCTGTTTTGAACTTTGAATTTCCTAACACGTGACAAAAACTCCTTCAGACCTTAATTAATTTAAGGATTCTAGATATTAAATTAACAAACGGTTGAAACCACGAGAAAGAAGTTTTTTACGATGATTCCAAATATAGACAATATAACACATAGACGAAAGTGTAGCTAAGTGCCGTTTATACAATAAACTATTGACAAACGGTGGTTATAAACGCCTTCTAGGTCATAGGTATGTAAATAGTAATTAGTTATAATACTTCAATTATATTCTAACCTACACTCGAAAGAATTGTTTATAAATTAGTACACGTTCCAATAACTTTTACTATACACTTTACGACCGGCAAGCACACGCCCACAGTCCACAAAACACACGCAGTTGTTATGTACTTATGTCAGATCAGACAAATCTCAGCCATCGAAATATTCGCAAGTTCCACATCGATGTAATTTACATGAACTTACATAATGTAGAAAACTTCGGACGTAAATTACGTTACTAAATTACGCACTAAATGGCGGCGTAAAGCGAGAGTGAAAGAGACCGGCAGATCTATTTATCTCTTTCACTCTCATTATAACAAAAAATATAGATTCTCTATCTCTTTCACATATATGATATTCTGCTTTGTGATTATGTTACGCTACATCTACAGGGCGGCACCCTCATTGAAAAGGCAATTTATAGCTTTTATAAGCATTAAATCATAAATTTGGTTAATTTATAAATTAAACATTTTGTGCCCCCACTTAGTACTTATATTGAGCGCATGTACGCGCCGCAAAATTTCGTCACAGGTTGATTGTAAACATGCTCGCATTGTGCCACACCTTGTGCACGCACTTCAATTACCATCACAAAATATGGGTGAACATGGTGAATTTTGGCATGCATGTCATACGCGCATCGACGTGCGCGTAACATGCGCGCACGAATTATTATCTAGGTATAAGTAATGCTTGAATTGAATATTAAGAACAAATTTATTTCCAACTTATTCTTTCTCATTTTTAATTTAATTTAGTTTATTAACGGCAGAGGCTTTGATACAGAGTTATAATAGAGGCAACTGTAATTACTGCATTTAGAAAATAACAATAAAAGGACGTATAAAACATAAATAAGTTCTATGTCTGAAATTTATAAAATGTGTTGAATTTAATTATTATGAATCATGATAAAAATTTCACACTTTCGCGCCTTAATTGGTATCTCGTGTATCTGTATATTAGGTTCTGTTATTTCTGCTTCTGTTTTCTGACTTAGTTTATTTGATATTAAAATAGTTTTTAAATTTTAAAAAAAGTAAATTACAGTTCTTATAATTTAAAAAAATTTATTTTAAATGTACATTAGGCATTTTCCATCTACAATTATAATAAAAATAGCTAAAAATTCGAAAGCTTTAAAAGTTTTACTCACATCGAAACTTTCACTTGAAAGTATCAAAAAGTATAAATTTCTGAAACGGCACATTGCTAGTGACAAATCAGGGCGAGTGTCCCCAATCTTGGGAACTTTATGAACTGCGCTCGTTTCGCGGTGACAACCCGATTGGTCACTGTTAACGTCATGGAGAATAGATACAAGGAGACCAAAGTAATGTAACGAAAAATGAGCATATTCTTTCGCAAAGTACACAGGTCAGAACTTCCCGTGCGTGGCGCTAGTATGAACATTTGTACAAATCACGTGGTACAAATATAGCCGCCCACGTTACAATCGTAACAATACAATAATATAACCTCAAATCAGTAAGTATCAAATATTACTTATGAAATTATTGGGCCATGTAATAAATAATGAATAATATAAAGTCATAACTTTCTGCGCAAGTGTAAATGTGGTCATACATTTTTTGAAAGTCGTGCGAAACTTAAGAAAGGTAAGTAAGGATAATATGTCCAGGAAAATAATTTCCGTCATGGAACTCGTTCTTCTATGATAAATTTTTTTTATAGGTCTGTTAGTATTGTACTTACCATTTCTATATTGCACATTCGCTTTATAAATTATATAATTAATCTACAGTGTATATATAATAGAGTATTTAATTGCACATGAATTGTGGTTATATTATTCTTTTCGCGTGGACGGCCATATAATTACTGCACTGATAAATGCTATATGATTTATTTTTTAATAAATTGAAGAACATCTGAATTATAATTAATAATTAACTATTTTATAAACATTATGAAATATATAATATTGTATGGAAAATAAACAAATCATATTTATACTATTAAAACTAATTTTTTTCTTGAAACTAAAACTTCTTATTACCTCTTTATTAAGATTTTGAAACATTTAAAATTCTAAATTAAAGAAAACTTATTTTTTCTGAAGTCAGCATTAATAACGTTTTTTGCATGAAAATCACATTATTTTTTCATCTGTTACTCCAAAATTTGAATTTAGGAATAAAAAATTACCTTGGATGCATTTTTCAATAATTATTTCTCATAAATATCAAATCTGAATATTTATATAATTCAAAATCAGCGCGCTAACAGTGAGCAATCGGGTTGTCGGCCCGACGCAAGCTCAGTTCAAAAATTTCCCAAGATTGGGGACACTGGTTTGTCGCCGTTTTGCATGAACATAGGAATCACGGGACTAGGCATGCCATCCTAACTTGGCGAGCGGGGTTAAATCCACGGGAGGGGGGAGAATTCCATGAGTGGAGAGAGCCGCCATCTTACGATGTGCCATTTGATTATGCGCACGAGCATTTTTGCCGACAAACTGTGCATGAAAATATAAACATGTGGGCGCTGCCATGTTTGTCGCGGGACATCGAAAGGTGGCGGACCTCCCCCTTCATTGCATCACCCCCGCAATGGCATGCCTAGTCCCTTGTTTCCTATGCCCATGCCGTTTTGCCTTTGGTGTTTCTATTTTTTAATAAACTGTTTAGCTTTGAAAAAGTAAACGCGCCTGAAAAAAAGTATTTCATTTCTTATTCGATACATGCAAATTTTAATTAATTTAAGAAAAACTCATACCAGAGATCTTATACAGTACTTACACGACGTGAAATTCTGAAAGTGAATAATATTTGTCCGATATTTTGAAAACTCTGTACTTATCTTAATGATAATGACAACCAAACGTCAACGTCTTATTGGATATAGTAAAAACCACGTATTATCTTTTTAAATTTCTTATAAAAGAATAGTGCTTGCTCTTATGGTATAAATATAGCCTTTACGATTTTAATCTAACATAACCTAAGAACACTATTTTTTTTAATGAATTTTTACGTTTGAATGTTAATTAGGTTAATTAGCAAGTAATTTGTGTAATTGCATTCGATCACCATGAGTGCAATTAAATTTGGAACTATATTTTTTACACTTTTTTTGATAAATTTGGCTGCTTGTGGGCCCGAGGAAGAAGAGGGAGTTAAATATGCAGATAAGTGTGAAGGTGAGTCTTGTTATAAATATTATGTCTGGATATTAATTATATTTTTGTTTAAGTAGATTTAGGGTCGATGTAGGTGCGTGTGATACAAAATTACACAGTTATACCTTGATTATTGATATTTCAAATATTTGAGCACATTCCGATTGAGTATTCTCCAGCGAAATAGCCTGGCCCATTTGAGACTATAAGCAGAGTCGATTTGAAACAATATAGTCTCGGAGATAGTCTGAGAGATGTGGGTCCTTTTCAAGGCCCTTTTATTGGTCCGTCTAAGAGTGGTGCGACGGTAATATAATGTTCCTTTTGTATTCGTCACGTACCGGGCGGGCAGAGTTATTTACAGTAGTTGGCCATCGCTAATCCGACTCTCCCCTACCGAAAGAAATCTTTGAGTATATTCTAAAGATTCTCTAAGGTCAGAGAAGCTCAAAGAAATTCACCGCAGGCGCTCAGGTATATATATATTCAAAGGTCCAGGTAGATCTTTTAAAAGGCGATCGTCTTTTCCTCCACGGCTACCTGCCTAACCTTCCCCTTCCACTGCGCAACGACACTACCCCTCACTGGATTCGAAGTTGCTTTAGGCCAGTGGTCGGCAAACTTTTTGCTTAATTTTCAGGTATGGTCAGGCTCCACCCGACTTAATTTTTTCTACTACTTTTCGGTTTATTCATGTACCTTAATGCGAGTGAGCTTACTCCAGCAAGGGTCTTTTGTCTACAGAAATGTCAAAGTAAGGAAATTTTAAAACTTAATTTTTCAATTAGCGATTTGAAAATATCATTATCAGCATCTACGAATTTTTCCGATTCCAATAATATATTACTTGCCTACAAAAGTTAAAAATTTGAAGGAGTTTATAATCAAGAAACACCAGATTGACATTCAATTTAATACTAAATACTTCTCAAACTTTCAACCTTTATAAACAAATTACATGTCTTTGGAATCGGAACTATACGTAGATTCCAAACATATTACTTTTAAGTCACTGATCGCAAAATTACGAATTTTTTAATCTCATATTTTTGTCCCATTTTCTAACAAAGGACTCCTGAGGAAAGGGGTGATCTGGCCAAGCTCGCAGGTACTGCCCTGGGAGTAGGTCACAGGGCAGCCAGGGCAGGCTACCCTGCCCAGGGCAAGAGCGTGCCGACCACTGCTTTAGGGCCTCGATGCTATGTCCCCCATAAAGATAATGCCTTTGTCTTTCAAATTACCCATTTCCTTGCCATTGAGTTAATCAATTTTCCAATGTTTTTTTTTCGTTGGTAGAGCTGTTGAAAATTTAAGAAAAAAATCGCATTTTTCGAAAATTATTAAAAGAGAATATTATTTAAAATAATGATAACTTGATAATCGCTGGGTGATGTTATTGATCCTCAAAACTTAGTTTTGTAGAAATTGTTGATGTACATTGTTATCTTTAGAGTTTAGAGTCAAGCGAATCGAAAACAATTGACTTGTTTCAAACGCTTTGGCACATAATGGCGATCCTTATCAGTGAGTTTTCTTAAATCTGTGAAAAGTACGTAATGTATTGCAGGTATGCTCTTTTACAATTGAAAGTACTATTCTTTAAAAAAAAATCTTTTAACGAAGAACAACTAATGAAAAAAACAATTAAAATGTAGTAGGAAAATCTTGTAACAAAATTTATAAACAAATTTTTTTAAAGTTTTCAAAAAACGCTGCAGTCAAAGAACTCTTTTTAAATTATTTTTTAGCGATGTATATTAAATTCCATTTTTTGTATTGAAACCCTTAAACACAGCTTTTTATGTATAAGAGAAATAGTGTTATTTAATTAATTTTTCTGGTGTGATGAGGAATTATATCTGTGAAAGTCAAATTTGTTCTCTTGAAAGCCGCTCTGTAGTAAAAATACAAAATTAAAAAAAAAACTTTGTAGCTAAATATTTTTTTAAAACTTTTCTTTCCCTTATATCAACGAAAAGTTGATGCCAATTTTTTCACAGTAGTAGAAATACAGATTGGCGAGGAACATTGTACTTAAAAAAATGTTTCCTCGATATCTTATACACAAATTTTCCTTTAACAAAGTTTTGTCTCTTAAAATATTTAAATTTAAATTTTTCAAAATATTCATAATTTCAACTTTATAAATTGAAATGTACTGAGTTTCATGTTTTAAAATTATTTCTATGAAAGAAAGCATTTTCAAAATCACACTGTAGTAAAAAATATATTGGTAAAAAAGTGCATTGTAGTTATATAATTATATAATTTTGCTTTTAATCCATGAGAATTATTTTTGTAAAAGTAACAATAATTGTTCGCCTCTAAAAATGCACTTTTTGTCGATAAGAAAAGAACATTTTTTTGAAGAATACCTAAATAATTATTCAACTACAAAGTTTTGTATAATTTCATTTTTTTACTACAGGTTCATTTTTAACTACTGCATTCTAATTTTTTTTCATCAATGTTGTATTTCGTTAAAATACATTCTTTTCATAATGCTGAATGATTTATCAATAGTTATTAATAAAATTAAATAAAATTTTTAAAAAATTAAGTTAAATGTATATAATTTAGAAACTGAGGTGTTAACCAAAGAATAATACTTTCAATTGTAAAACTGCGTACCTACAAGAAGTTGTGTACTTTTCGCAGATTGATTAAAACTCACTGATACGGGTCACCATTGTGGGCCGAAACTTACGTTTGTTAACTTAAAATAACTATTATCTCACTACAATTTAAAAGTGGATCGTAAGTGAAAATTTTTAGAAAAAACTGCAACATACGAGAATAACTGTAAGAGAATATTTTTATAAATAATAATAATAACTTGTTCAAACACTTACTTTTGTTAACTTCAATCAATTATTAATCCACGATAACTTTAAAAGTGGAAAATTGTATTTATTGTTTTTATTTATTCATTGCTCATAATTGCATTGTATTGTGTGTATAATTGACCAAAAGTGGAAAATTGTTTAATTTTTTGTCCATAAAATGTGCATATATCATATTTATATATTATTAGATTGAAAATAATCTAATTATGTATATTTAAATGATTTTCTTGGACATTCTGATATTCTTTAAATAGGAATAGATAAAAGTTGGAAAACAAAGGGATTATCTCCAAAGGGGACGTAGCATCGTGGGCCTGGAGCAACTTCGAATCCAGTGAGGGGTAGTGTCGCTGCACATTGGAAGGGGAAGGGTACGCAGGTAACCGTGGAGGAAATGACGACTACCCCTTTTAAATGTTTTAAAAGCTTTAAAGGCTTTAAAATGTCCTTTCCGAAATTGGAATACCAGGTGTATACATATGAAACCGGTATTGCCATTTAGCGGCCAGTAGGCACACTTGTAGGCACTGTCGGAACTTACCATTTGTGCTAATTGGCG
>NC_046660.1:113314555-113344474 GCF_010883055.1 Belonocnema kinseyi | reverse complement strand
AGGGCGCATACTTTGAATAAAATATTTGTTATCATTCTCTTGAAATAAATGTGTTTTTTTTCTTGAAAAAATACCGGTTTCATATGTATACACCTGGTAGAAATACGATCATAAATAAAAAGCAGAGAGGCTGAAATTGAAATAAGAATTCGATCATAAATAACAAGTAGAGGGGCTATATCAATAGAGAAGCCGACACTCAAGGGTCCTTTGTCAAGCTTTCGGATTAAAATTTAGAAGTATATTTTTTTAAATTTCATAGTTAACCACCTAAAACATAATAATTCGGAATCTACGGGTTCCGATGACTTCAGATATCTAACTTTTTTTTTAATGCTTAAAATTGGAATTAATAGAACGTTTCTCGTAAATGGAATGAGATACGCCAAAAAAGACAACATTTTTGAATTCAACTAGAAAATTGTATATCAGTATATAAGTTATAATTATAAATAATTATAATGAGAAAATTCATCAATTAAAAAAAAAGTGTTAATAATTTGAAGAGAAATTTAAAAAGGGAGAACAGATTAGCGACGTCCAACAACTGTAAATAACTCTGCCTGCCCGCTACGTGACGAATACAAAAGGAACATTATATTACCGTCGCACCACTTTTAAAAGGACCACTAAAAGGATCTTGAAAAGGACCCAAATCTCTCAGATTATATTGTTTCAAATCGACTCTGCTTATAGTCTCAAATGGGCCAGGCTATTTCGCTAGAGAAAACTCAGAGATTTCTATCGGTAGGGCGTGTGTAATTAATATCTTAAATATCTAAAAAGGCGGTTTTCGATCTCAAGTATAAAAGAAATTTTAGTATTTTATCTACCCAACAATATACGCTTTAAATTCTTAAACGTATAATATAAAAGGAACATTCATTTTTTTATGAAATATTCAAATTAAAATCTTAAGTATAAAGTTACCATCGACATTGTAACGGAGTTGGTTGGTAGCAATTAAGAGAATTCCCAACAAATTGTTTTCGAACAGCCAGACGTTATTTATTGTCAAAATGAAAACAAATCTGAAAAATTCCCGGTTTTCCTGATCCGTGACGACCCTGGAAAATCATACTTAAATCTATTCTCTATCTTAAGACATTATACTGATATCCCGGAAGTGGCCAAAGTGAGTCATTTTAATATTTGAACAAAAATGTTGGCACGTGAATTTATGGCACTCGATAGTTTCCAATGTGATTTTCTTCAAAAACAGGTTTTCAAAGTTCCAAGCTTAAAAGAGCAAGGGCGACTTGTTTTTCAACCTAGAAGATTTGACCTGGGCTCAGAATGTTCGGAAATTTATCTGGCTATACCGACAAAGTTTGCCCTTTTCTTGCGAAACTTAACATATATTACTAATATACAAATGTTTATTTTCGGAATAACAAATTCTGTAGGATTCTCATTGGTTTTTTCTTTTTACAGTTTGTAAAGTTGTTGCTACAGAATTAGAGGGTCGTCTCGATGAAACGGGAAAAACGCATGATGTTTTGGAAATAGGCTATTCTATAGATGACATTGCTCCCAAGAAGAAAAAGGAATACGTAAAATCGTAAGCTTACAAATAATATGCCCACATTCACAATTAACTAAATTTAAAACTTTATTATTATATTTATTAAAATATTTAAACAATTTTCTTGTTTCAGGGAACTCCGTCTAGTCGAATCTTTGGATCAATTATGTGACAGAGTTCTAGAATACAACATCCACAAAGAGCGCAGCGACAGCAATCGGTTCGCTAAAGGAATGAGCCAAACGTTCAAAACACTTCACGGTCTTGTGTATGGTAACATTTTATTACTCTAATTATAATTGGGCTTTAAATAATTTTACCAATATATAACCTCACGATTTTAGCGACAAAGGTGTGAAAGTGGAACTAGGTATTCCCTATGAATTATGGGACAATCCTTCTGTTGAAATCACTACACTAAAATCCCAGTGCGAGGAACTACTAGAGAATTATGAAGCCGATATCGAGGAATGGTATTTCAATTCTCAGGGAAAAGTCCCTCTCACTAGGTAATAAAAGATTTTTCTGTTTATTTACAAAGAATTGCAAGAAAAATTGCTCATTTCTGATTTTGTTTGTGAATAATGTTTTAGGAATTCGAGGGTTTAATATAAATGGTAATTTTAGGTATTTGTGTTCTGAGAGGGCTTTGAAGGGAAAAGATGATTCGTGTCTGAAAGAAAAAGGAGACAATGGTCAGATTGAGGATAAGAAGAGCAAGCGAAAAAATAAAAAAAACTCAAGTAAAACTGAAGATACGGAGAAACCAAAGAACGCGAAGGAAGAGTTGTGATTTGGTCAATTAAATTTGTATTCAAATTGCTCACTTTTCCTGACTGTAAGACTCTCCGTGATATTCCATTTTTTACTACAATTCTCTCTGAAATCGTGCCATAATTTAAAATAAAGCTTTTACATTATAAAGAAAAGAGTACTTTCTTAACTCATTAGATTCAGGAGAAAATTTGAAGCATTCTTTCAACGTAACATTCGACCCTTCACAATCCGAAATGTACCAATATTAAAAATATTGATGCATGCGTCCTAAACAATGACCCAAGACAGAACTTTGTGCAAACATTTTCGATAATCGTTAGATTAAACTAAAACCTTACGAAAATAAAAAATATACATTAATCTTTGTGAGATATTCATAATATTTTACAAAGATTTCAAGAAATTGCATACGAACGTTGACTTATATTAAGATCTTGAATAGATCAAAGAATTAACAAGAAATTAAAAAATCCGATAGGCTACCAGACTTAATGTACTTCAAATTATTCGAGTTTAAAAACTGACAACTTACGGCTATCTAAATGAGCTTTTTCCAGAAAATGTTGTTCGTTTTTTTTTTTTTTTTTATTGAAGATCAAGTGTTTTGCATTGCTTTTATTAGTTTTTTTAGGGTTTAGTATATAGCCTAGCTTAAATGAAAAAATTATTTGGTCTGCCGACTTCATTTCTTGCATGGAGATGTATTTTATGTGACAATTCATGCCTTTTGACCCAAAAATGCTCAAATTTGACTTAAAACGAGCATACGGAATGGGAAAATTTTCGAAAAAGCGAGAAAAAATTGTTTGTGAACTCCTAAGGTCAACATGAAAAAGAATTATTATGAATGTAATTTTTAAAAAAACTAACGAGATTTTTATTTTTGTTCAAAAAAATTGTTATAATTTTTAATTTTCAAAAATCTATTTTTTTTTAAATAACGCTTTAACTGTGGGTGGGGTATTATTTGTATGTGAATTCAGCCAGATAAGAATTGTAGTGACGTATATTTTAATCAAAATCTAGAATCTGGACCTCAATCCTGTTAATGTATTTCTCGTTATGGACATAGTATGTACACTACAGATATACGGATAGAATATTGTGATCTGAAATCTTGGGTGCGTTAGTGTTGTGAACTCGTGAAACCAGGTCGAATTTTTAATTTTTTTATATTTTAATTTGTTTATTTTTTCTCTGTGCCTAGAAACATTTGTACTTTTTTCATAGTTTTAAACAGCTAGCGAATATAACAAATAATCACTTATCGGAAACTAAGTTTTGCATGTGGAATTTTGATCGTATACAGTGAAAAAAAAAGTTTCCTCTTTATACTGTTCTTGTCAAGAAAACAATTATTTTACTCTCATGTAAGTTGTAACACATTATAAACTTTAATGAATTAATCAATGCATATAGCAAAAAATTTTATGTAAAATCTACAAAAATATGAACTTCAGAGGATCAGAAACGAGCGAATCAAAAGCAGGCCGAGGGCAGGGCACTTTGCATCTTGTGTAAGATCGGTTTTCTGTGCTTTGGTGATTGACATATTCTTCTTACAATGTCAGTAAAAATGTTTTCTAGTTTCAAAAGATATTCAAGAATAAACGTTTTTAATTGAAATATCTCGGTTTATTTTACAGAAAAATGATAGAATGCATTGATTTATCGATTTGACTAAACATATTACTCATTGTAGCCCGCTTCGCTTTTGTTTGTTCACGCTTGACTGCTCGCCTGAGTGACAAGCGCAATACCGCGGCCCCCGCGCAGTTCCTGTTATACCTACCTACGGCGCGGCTTCAATTCTCGGAATAGCTATAGAAGGGAGGGCTATTGAAGTGTTTCACTGTATTTAAAAACTTTTTATACGATTTACAGAATTTCGTGTAATTATAATGAAAATATATAATAAGAATATTTTTACGAAGGCAATCGTTTTATTTTACACTTTGGAAAAAAACTGTCTGATTACAGTACTTTAAATCATTCACAATTTCAAAATTTAATATAAAAAGTTTTATTTATCTGCAATTTAGGCAGTGATTATAGGTTTAATTAAAGAATTCTCGTAGGAAAACATGAAACCATAATTCAACAGAAAATCGCATGAGCAAACACGTTTCACTTAAAAGGTTTCTGTTCCACCATTCTGCATTATCCAAATAAAAACAATTATGTTTTAAACCCAAAGCTCTGCACAAGTAGTTAATTTTTGCTTGTATTAAAGAATTGGGCTTCCTTTTACATCTTGACACCTACTATGAATAATTTAACTTCAGAACTTTACACTTAAAAGTTGTTATATATTTTTCGAGCTGAATACTGAATGTTTCAGGCATAAGCAATTTTTAGCAATATTATAAGTCGTTATATTGGGTCTTAGGATATTCAAAACAACCAGCACCAATCTGAAAATTAAAGGTTATTTGATTAAAACTGATTTTAATATACAATACATATAACATCTTTCCGTTTATCTCCCATAAAATGTATACATTACAGAACTCATTAATTAAACAGTTCAAGCATTAAAATTGGAATAAGTGATATTTTTGTCAAAACTTAAATGAATTAAATACTGCAAAATTTGAATTTAGCACTGCCAATAAGACCAGCTTGAACCTAATAGTTAGAAAATGTCAAAGCTCAAAATAGCGACTTGAGCAATTTTCAACATTTTATTTTAAGATAAAAAAGTTTCAGACCAACGCTAAATTTATAAGGCAAATATACGAAAGACTGATATTATTCCGAGATATTCTTTAATTTGACCGAACTTTACGTATGATGAAAATCAGAGTAAAATGTTCATCACTTCACTCTTACTCGTGATTGCTTCTTGAGTGACATTGCTTTCCTGTTATATTTGCCAAAAGTAAATTTATACATTCTTTAAAATGAATGCTTCAAACGATAATAATTTTTCATTTGTTACAAATCTTTTAAAGTGTTCATTGTAACAACGATAAACAGGTTCCCATCAAATGACATTTTACAATTGAGGACGTAATGCAAAAGGCACAAACATACCTTATAATCCTTTAATCTTCTAATCCGCTAAATGTATTTCTAGTTTCTACCGACCCGCAATTACCTAATAGATGAAGTTTAAAACTAAAGAAAAGTCGAAATTATCCGAAACTTTCACAAATCCCTTGCAGGAGTTATTTCTTCAAATTTTTTCAGAATAAAAAAAAATATGTATTTTAAAAAGTGTGGTAGAAAAGTAGAAAATATGTATACCTTCTATACTCTAACAATTTAAAAACTTTAATTTTGTGCAATAAAAAGTATCAAAAGCACAGTTTAAATTAACCATACATGATGGAAATGCAAAATAAATTAGATAATTGAAAGGTTGCAGCACATAAGTTGATAACAAACATTTTTGCTGATTTTTATAGATGCATACATCCCTGTTATCGTAGAAATTATTTTTGCAACAATATATTGTTGACATTAAAGATGTAGGGTACATGTCAGGCCGAAAAATGTACCATTTTATTCGTTCCTCACCTTTGGGTATAGATATAAATAATTTTCTTGGATTTTTGACATGGGTGTTCTTACATTAAGCCACAAAAATACCTTCGATGACAAGTTTCTTTCCGTTTTTATAAAAAAAAGCAAATTCCCCGGCTAATTTGCAGATTTTGGAGGCGTTCTACGTCACACAAATGTATGGAGGAATGGGCGCGGCAAAAATAGGAATTTGAAATGTGTTCACATTTATCTTTTTCAAATATAAATTCGAAAAATGTCTTATTAGGGATTTTAGAGCATATACTTTAATATGCAAAAATATTAATTATTGGATGATCCTAAAAAAGGAAATACATTCCTCATGTTTTTAATTTCTTTTACTCCATAAGCAAGCACGTACTTAAGTGCAGTATCTTGTGATTGCCCTTGGCTGTTAGCTACAACAGTAAATAAAAAATTAGTTTGAACAAAATTTATAATTGTTTTAAATAGTACATACACATATTATTATTATTATTTCGAGTCTGTTTTTTAAGCAAAGTTTTTATTGTACTGCTGCTGCTTAAAAGTACGAATAAATTAAAATTGTATTCAAATCATTTACATTCATCGTTATTTTGATTTACTTTATAACAAAATGCGACATAAAAATGGGTGGGTTGAGATAGGGGTTGGAGTTACTATTGAAAATTACTATTGCAAATTTGTCTGGATTTGAAGTTCATATAAAGTTGAGATAAAATTCGGAATATTTCAAAGTTGGAGATTAAGGCCCAAATTCCGGATTTTAAAGAAAATAAAGGTCACTAAAATTCCTATCTCGATGAATTACCATGATAACAACACCCTATAGCCTATGTGAATAGTTCAGGCATTATTTGCAAAACCGTAATTTTTGAAAATGTTGAAAAAACAATATTTTGAACAAAAAATAAAAAAGATAATGTGTCACTAGCCTCGTGAAAAAAAGTATAGGAGAAGGTATTAGATTTGTGTAAAATTTGACCCCCCTCCCCTCCGTTTTTGTCAAATGTCTACGTTTTGAGACCCCCTGAATCCGAAAAACAGGTTTTTACGAATGCGTCTGGCTGTGTGTGTGTCTGTCTGTAGATTTTGACTTTTATTAGCACGATAACTTTCGAAAGAATTGACAGATTGGTTTGGCCTTTGGTATACTCTTTTAGTGTCCTAAAATAAAGGTCAAGTTCGTTAGCCAACCATTTTGGGTGAAAATTAAAAAAGTGAGCGTATTTTGACCATTTTTGAGATCACTTTTTTCAAAATTCAAAAATTGTCTACCGATATTCATAGTATTCAATCTAACGATCAATTTATGTTAATGACTTTTTTTTTTATAAAACCGAAATTTACCAGAGTTATAGCATTTAAAAAAATTCAAAAAACACACACATATGAAAAAAGACAAGAGAAGAAAAATGTTTCTTTTTCAATGCCCTACAAGATTATTAAAAAAAAAAAGAGTTTTTGGTTTCGGATTTAAAGGAGTGCCGCACATTGGGAATAAAAATGACTTGTTTGGTTCAAAATAGCGTACAGCCCACAAATCTTCACCAATTTCAATTAAAATATTGCAAAAACAGCTAATAAGATTTCTAAGAGAGTTGTCCATCCTGATTTTTGAATTAGATTCAAAATTTTTTTATAATGAAACAAATATGACGAAAAAATAGCCTTTTTTCTATTTGACATTCCCGGTGCTCGTCAATAACAGGAAAATCGTTGAATTCGCTTAACTTGCATAAATTAGCATTAGTTGAAGATATTGATACATTAGACAATATACCAAAAAAATCGAATCAATATTATATGCAAAAATTTCTCTTCTGATTATAATTGTTCATGTTATAAACAAATTTAATGTATAAAGGCAGTAATCAGACATTTTTCGACAGAAATATTCGTTTTTTTTTCTAGGTTAATTTTTTCAATTTGTAAATTGATGATAATTTTAGCAAAATTCATGATTTGTTGATTAATCTTATAATTTTTTAAACAAATTTAATAAACAAATGCATTATTCGGGCATTTGTCGACAGAAAAATTTGGCTTTTCAATGGCAGTCTTTTCAGCTGGGAACTTCATGAGACAATTTGAGCAAAATTCATAATTTTTTGATCAATTTTATGAGTTTTTTTAAACAAATTTAATAAACAAATGCATTATTGGGGCATCTGTCAACGGAAAAATTCTTTTTTGTTTCGATATCAGACTTGTAATTGGGATCTTCATAATAAATTCGCAAACCTTCATGATGAGTTGACAAATCTTATGATCTTTAAAAACAAATTTAATAAACAAATTTATTATTCGGCCATCTGTAGACGGACAAATTCGTTTTTTTCTCGACTTCAGTCTTTTTCATTATGAAGTTCATGATGATTTCAGCGAAATTCATAATTGGTTGATCAATTTTATTTATTATTTAAAACAAATTTAATAAACAAATGCTTTAATCGAGCATCTGTCGATGGAAAATTTAGTTTTTTCGATATCCTAATTAAAACTGTTGACATAGAAAAAAACTAATTTTTCTATCGACAAATGCCCGAATAATGCATTTGTTTATTACATTTGTTTAAATGATCATAAGATTAATAAAAAAAATTATGAATTTTGTGGCAAATATCATAAAAATCCGAATTTTAAAAAATTACATCGAAAAAAACGAATTTTTCTGTCGAAAAATGCCTGATTACTGCATTTGTTCATAAAATTTGTTTATAATATGGAGAATTATAATCTTGAGAAATTTTTTCTAATATCATATAATTGCCATTCAAATGTCTTGCAATATAACTAGGAAAAACATATGATTATGGAAAATCATAGAAAATATTTTTTCAACAAATAATTTGTTTACAAAAAATTTTGTTTTGTAATTTATAATATTGGTACATCTTTAGCTAATATTAGTTTCTGAAACTTAGGCGATTTTAACACTTTTTCTGTTATTGACGAGCACTGTGAACGTCAAATTGACAAAATGGCCATTTTTTCGTCTTATTTGTTTGTTTATTTATAAAAAATTAAAAAATCTTAACAGCTTTTTCAATTTTTTTTTTCAAATCGCTTAATATTTGTGGGCTGTACATTGTTTTGAACCAAAAATGTCATTTTTTCCCACTGTGGACTGGGAATGTGAAAATGAGATCATATGAACTCCCATCTAACACAACGCTGCTGAAGGTTGGTTGAACTTCTCAGCATAAAACACTAACTAGCTATGACTCTTAGTTGAAACTAATCCCCCCTCCCCCGGCCACCAAACCCCCATTAATCTTAGCAATAAAATTGGAAATGAGCAAATTCAGTTTTTGAAAAACCGGCAGAAGTTGCAATAAAAGGTTTAATAACAAATTTTCTTAAGGAATGCGCATTTTTTTAAAATAGACAATGAAAGTACGTTTGTTTTAATATCAATGCACGTTATGAATTATAATATACATTTATGGAAATGATCTACAAGTTGAGATACAAATTCGAGTGCAAAGCACGAGATACGTGATGAGGATGTATTCGTTAAAGCCAAAGGAGCTTTAACAATAAAAAAGTCACTATCACCAAATTACTGTTGTCGAAGTTTGGACCTTTACTTTAAAAAAATATATGCAGAAGTGTAAGGAATATACAAAGACCGAGCGCGGAGCGCAAGATAAATATATTATCGAGCGCGAAGCGCGTGAGCCAGCAGTCGCGCGCCCTAGGCGCGCTCAAACCCCCCAATTAAGGTAGCTAGTTTGTTGATACAGATCCTTATATTAGAAAAAGAAATAGACAGATATTGCAATGCCCTACCCAGGAAAAAAGAACCCATTGAAAAGACTACTCTATGAATTGCGTATCTGTCATTTGCATATTCAGAAACTTAAAATTGACTAGCATTTTGTTAATTTAAAATTTTTTTCTCAAATTTCTTTCCGCATTTGGAAAATTTGAGAATAGCCCCAGAATAATAAAAAAAGTCAATAATCTCAATTAATTAGAAAAAATAACAGATTTTCAAAAAAAATTGCAAGTTTTATTCCGGAAAAATAAAATACACATATCAGGCTTCATGCCATAACAATTTGAGTGTATTTTAGGCGTAACGTATTTACTAGGAAAAAAAGAATCATTACCTTCATTTAAAAAAAAAAAAATCGATATATCACGTTTTGTTCGCTTACTTCTCAATAATATAAATGATGCTCTGAAGTATGCAAAGTTGTAAACAAATATTGACAGTTGTCTATTGAAGAAAAATGTCCACCTTTCTGGTAATATTTTTTATTTTGATACATTGGAAAGCCTGTAGTGGAATATTTTTAATAGGTACGAGAGTACATGGGAGTCAATTTCCTTGGCTTATTCAGTTTAAAACGATTGCTCCGTGCGGTGGCATTTTAGTCTCTCCTGATTGGGTACTCACTGCAGCGCAATGTGTTCAAACTGATCGACAAGTGATTATATTATTCAAATACATATATTTTTATTGCATTACTCTAATTCACAATATTCAGTATTCTAACAATAAAATACAAAGCAAAATTAAAAAAAAAACATAACCAGTAGTAAAGTGTTTTTGACGCTACATTTTCAAAATGTACAGTCATACCAATATAAATATTTGAATAATTTTATGAAGATATTTTGAATAAAATGTATTTCATCTTAGTCAATTTCGCTCCAAGCTGTTGGTTTAAACGGAACAGGGTCTATCCAAGTAATAAGACTATTGCATGCATACATTCATCCCGAATATAAAGTTCAGTTTCATGACCATGACCACAATATCGCTCTAATCAAATTAGTGAAACCCTTTGATTTGTGCGATTCAAAAGTGCGTTTTATGGATATAGCGCCTACTAGGCTCGATGACAATTACAAGTCCTGTTTGATATTTGGCTGGCAAAGCTATGTGGGGCCATCATTAAAAGTGTTTGCGAAACCAATTCAGTATAGTCAAGTAGTACTAAATTCGTGGAAATACTGTATTTACATACATGGGGGAAACGCAAGTTTGTCCAACGTTTTCTGTACAATGGTCGAAGCTGATGGAGACATGAAAGCATGCGCTGGAAATCCTGGAACGCCGGTTGTATGCGAGGATCAGCACCAAAGAATGGTTTTACTGGGAATTGCATCCTGGACAAAGTTTTCATTGGACTGTGGCGGACTGCCCTCATATCTTAGCGTTAGTATATTCAGGTAGATAATTTACAAGTTTTTGAGATCAAATCGAAAGCAGAGATACATTTGCATATATTTTAACCGCACATTTGAAAATTGACACGTAGTAAAATATATGATAACCCATGTGAGAACCTACATTAATATAGAAGAAATGGCTCGAATATGGCACACCAGTGGTTCTTTTTTCAGTTAAGATTTTCTAAAAATCGAGTTTTTCAAAAATACAATATACAGCGAATATATTGACAATAGTCGCATATCCATAGGGCTGATAATGCTCGGATGCAACAACTCTGGGATCATTCGTTGCAGGTAGTACCCTCTACCCAATATTTCTCCTCTGAAAATCCCTCGCAGAAAATGGATTAAGTATAGAAATACATGAACCTATTCTTGGTAACATTCAGAAAGTTAAATAATGCCTGTCATTTTTTGGTCATATAAAAAGTGTGCCATATTCGAGCCTCTACTGGAATTAAACAAATTAGAATTAGTATCTTCAGAAATTAAACAACTTGAAAATTTACCCGCAAAATTTTAAGTTGTGATCCCTGATTTTGGGATGATAAAAATCACTTAAACTGAGTTAGAAAAAGACGAAAATAGCATGAAGAAAGTAGAATATTTAATTGCTAAGTATTATTTTATTTTTTTATTTTCCCATCTCCAATCGGATTTAAAGTTTTACATTGTAATATATGGAGTAAAAAATGTTTATACGTATATAGGAGAGAGTAACCTAGTAACAGCCACCTGAGCTTTTTTTATCAATAATCTAGCTCACATCGATGAAAATAGTTAGTGCTTATACTAACAACTCGAAGGCAGTTACTCCAGAAATAATCATAGAGAAAACGTGATTTATGTGCGGACCAAAAAAGGATATTAAAAAGAGTATCGGATAGCCCCGCCTATCGGGGAAATCGTAATATTTGAACATTTGATAGTGAATAAAAAACGGGAAATATTCATTAAAAAAAAAAGCTTCAAGATTTTATACATGAGATTCTTGGCAGAAACATATTAAATCGAACATAATAAAATAGGGCCGAGGGTATTCGACTCGAAATGGCCAGTGCTACTAAACTATCACATGTTGCAATAAAATTGCCTAAATACGAAAATACATAAAATTATTGAATAAAAATTACTGGTTATATAGTTCGAGAGTGAATTGAAATGCCCCGATAAAAACCACTCTAATATTTTGTGTTGTTTTTTTCCAATTTTTAATAATACGTTTTGTCTAATTTCACAAAATGCATTAGTTTTCTACAGGCGAAATATCTAGATCGGACTTTCTTTTAAAGTAATTTGAGAGTATGAGTCTTTATTTTACAAATTACGCTTTTGGACCATTTTTAAAGATGATAATCTTGATTTATTATAGATTCCCTTTAACCCACACCTATATACATTCCGATCCTATGTAGATATCGTAGACACGAATCCATGTAAGATCCTATGTGAGTTCCCACATTGTTTACGATGCGGGAATTTTCAACGGGGACGGCTTCTACAAAATCATGAGTGGCCAGGGATACCTGACTCTCCACTACCCTTTCTTTTTAGTAAAATTCATACTTCCTAATATAAATCAATTTTTCAGAAAAAGCTCTGTATCAGGCATGTCTTGCAGTTAGTGTACCTGTCTTAACATTTTTTACTTGATGTATCCTGATGAGGCATGACATCAGTAAAATACCAAGAAAACCTTAAAGTCTTAAATCATAAAAATGAATATCAGTAATTAGATTTTAATCTAGAAAATTTTCTACCCTTGCAGATCGTGGATATATGAGTTAATAATCCGTGTGAAGGGACCAGAGGCTCGTCAAAAATTTCAAATTAGAAGAGAAAATTGCAAGAATGAACTGCAAGTCGGTGTTTACATGGACAACGTTCAGAATAACACTCAATTATTAGAATCCAACAAGAAATATCACTTTGGTGAAGTATCAGAGTTACTAGAAAAGACTATAAAACTGAATCCTATGTTAGAATTAGAAAATGCTTCAACGAAAGAAGTCGCAGAGCAATCGATAATTTCGCCTAACCCTATGAATGAGACTCTGTTATTCGATGACGTTAATGATTACAGAATACTTTTAAATAATGAAGATGACATTCTGATCGGGAACATCAAGGAAAGAGAAAAAAATATTCGACAATATCAAGAAATTGACCCAAAAAGAGAAGGTGTGGAAACAATGAGTAGTTCAGCAGAGCACAGTAAACCAAAGTATGTGAAGAAACCTCACTTGATAGAAATAAAAGAAGACCATACTGAAACAATTGAGACTCCAGATGACTTAGAGGATCTTTTGCCATTTACTTTTGAGGAAAATCGTTCCAATGCTTCTGTAAATCTTCTTTTTTCCAAATATATTTTAATATTTTATCTAACATGTTTATACATTTTGTGCAGATAGGCTTTTTTGTAAAAAGATCTTTAATATAAAACGATATAAATATGATTACTAAGTTTTATTTTTATAAATTAAGATATCTAAATTAATAATTCATATAATTTATTCATCCTTATTCTTCTTCTCTCCTTTTACCCATGGTTGTTTACCACGAAGAATCCTTAGTCGCTTATATTCCTCTTTGAAATCTTGATGTTCATCTCTATAAAGCCCATACCATCGTAAATTCTTCATTAATAAATGAGTTTCTCTGAGACGTGGATAATATTCAACGATTTCTGGCCTTTTATTTACTGGCTTTTCACTGAACAGTTTTACTACTTTCATTGAAGGTTTTGGTGTTTCTCTGACTACTTCTCCGAAAATCCGGTTACTCAGGCGATTCATACGCATTGCGTATTTCGTTTTAACGTTCAGTAGATTCACGTATTTACTCATTCTGAAAGAAATTAGATTTTTTTAAAAATAAAACTAACCAGTTTTTCTTTGAATATCTTTTTGTAACAGTCACATAAAGTTCCATTATTGAGTCATGTGTAACGTCCGAAAGTGGCCAATTCTGGAATAGTGCGAAATAAAACTTTCCAGTAAAAGCTGAGCTTGATATTGTTAGTAATTACCTTAGATTATAACAAATTTTTGGCATACCTTAAACTTATGGTAATTTATAAATTTACTAGGAATTTTCCGATACCTTAAATTTCCAATATTAGAAAAAAATTTTATTATCAATATAACGGACTTTCAATTTAGTTATGTCACAGTCCTCGATTTTGTGGTTATGAAAAGGATAAAAGGGTATTTTTGAAGAGAACCGACGGGAATATAACTCCGAATATCGGAGTACAGCATTTTCCGAATATATTGAATGGAGGACTTCCTGGATGAGGATATTTCGGAAAAGTCCGACCTCTGGACCAAATGGTATCAAGAACTTCTGGTGAAAGAAGTTTACTTCTACATACCAACATCTGGCCCGCATATTCACCTCATTTTTGAAGTCAGAAACGCCTAATTCGCAGGGGCTGGTGTTAAGACGCACTATACTCCTACTGAAAAAAGGCGACTTGGCAAACTCAGAGAATGACCGGCCAATAACTTGTTTTAACACAGTGTACAAGATCTTTATAGCTGTCCTAAGCAGCACGATTGTTCGAAGAATTGCGCCTGTGTGGGGAGATTTACGAAGAACGTAGCTTAAAACAAGGTGTATCAGACTTCCAAGAAAACCTGTTAATTTACAGGTGCGTCTATGAAGACGCAACATCCCAAAAGCACGTTCTGCCAAGGGCCTGTATTGACGACCGGGAAGCTTTCGATTCAACCTCTCATATACTTATCTGTGGAACCACGCCACCTTCCAGAGGGGCGTCTTTCAGGGCGATACCATGAGTCCTTTTTTGCCCGTGGCCTCAGTTTTAACATCAGAAGTGAGAAGAGTGCATTACTCTATCTAGATGCTTCACCTCTAAAAGCGGAAATAAAGAAAGCAGAGGTTGAAAATGCTGGCTACGGTGTAATTTCCACCTTAGTATACCGCGACCGCTTTTTATGTAAAGAAGATCATAGCGATAGGTGCACAGCGTGTCATGCACACGCTGAGTACCTATGACACATACTATCTGGGTGTCCCACTCGTGCGGTAACTACGTGTCTCTACAGACATAATGCGGCTCTAAGAGTGCTTTATTACGATCTTTATCGCTCTTGTGATATTGATCAGGAACCTGCCCTGCCGAACGTTCCAAAGGAGATATAATTAATTGTCCAAAACGAGAAGTGCCAAATTTTCTGGAATTACGATTATCGGAAAGAAGTCTCCGTTGCGAACTCGAGGCCTGAGATCGTTCTTCAAGATTTCGAGAAACGAACTATATTCGTGATCGGATTCTAGGCTCCGGCCGACTACAACCCTACTGAAGATTCCTATATAGGACCCCACATAGGAACCTGTATATTCCACCTATAGGCGCCACCTACAGGAAATGACAAAGAATCCTGTATGGGTCCCTATCCAGATGTGCAGTAGTATTCTATCGCACCTATGTACCAACAGGTACGTAGTACTACGTACCATTAGGGAAGTTGATATACAGGCGTCTGTATAGGATCCTATGTCATTTCCAGTAGATGAAACATATAGGTTCTTATGTAGAATCTCAGTTGAATTTTCAACCAAAAAGAATGACTCTATAACAAAATTGCTAAATTTTCAACGAATTAATCAAATTAACTACAATTTTCGAATTGTTTCCTGTGTGTCCCACTGTTCATTTATTCTCTATTGAAAATAAACTGTCGTATAAAGATTTTTAAAAAAAACCGAGCAATAGGTTCCGAATGATTTCACAAAGATTTTGAATATGTTAGAATGCATTTACAGACATTAAAAATATATGCATATAGTTATAAATATTTCACATATTACATATTTCAAAAAGATAAAGAAAATGTCACGATCATTTAAAACATTTCACAACGAATGAAAATATTAAAATGATTTTGCAAATATTAAAAATATTGGAAAAGAGTCCAGAAATATTTCATGTATCGAAAACTGTTTCAAAAGCTTTGAAAGATTTTAAGTATTTTGCAATGATATTTGATATATTTCAAAATATTTTCAAGATGTCAAAAGAATAATAAAATTTAATCGTGATTTCAGAAAGATTGGAAATATTTTGACAAAGATTTAAATTATTTTAAAAATATTGTAAAGGATTTTAAACTATTTCAGATTTTAAAGCTTCCCTACCGAAAGAAATCTCTGAGATTTCTTTAGCGAAATAGCCTGGCCCATTTGAGTCTATAAACAAAGTCGATTTGAAACAAAATTGTCTCGGAGATAGTTTGAGAGATTTGGGTCCTTTTCAAGATCCTTTCAAGAGTGGTGCGACGGTAATATAATGTTCCTTTTGTATTCGTCACGTACCGGGCGGTCAGAGTTATTTACAGTAATTGGCCGTGGCTAATCCGCTCTCCCTTTTTAAATTTCTCTTCAAATTATTAACACTTTTTTTTAATTGATTAATTTTATCATTATACTTATTTATAATTATAACTTATATACTGATATACAATTTTCTAGTTGAATTCAAAAATGTTGTCTTTTTTGGCGTATCTCATTCCATTTACGAGAAACGTTCTATTAATTCCAATTTTAAGCATTAAAAAAAAAAGTTAGATATCTGAAGTCATCGAAACCCGTAGATTCCGAATTATTATGTTTTAGGCTATTAACTATGAAATTAAAAAAAATCTACTTCTAAATTTTAATCCGAAAGCTTAACAAAGGACCCTTGAGTGTCGGCTACTCTACTGAGATAGCCTCTCTGCTTATTATTTATGATTAAAATATCCTTTCCGAAATTGAAATACGATCATAAATAAGAAGCAGAGAGGCTCAAATTGAAATAAGAATTCGATCATAAATTATAAATAGAGGGGCTATATCAATAGAGTAGCCGACACTCAAGGGTCCTTTGTTAAGCTTTCGGATTAAAATTTAGAAGTAGATTTTTTTAATTTTATAGCTAACAGCCTAAAACATAATAATTCGGAATCTACGGGTTTCGATGATTTCAGATATCTATCTTTTTTTTAAATGCTTAAAATTAGAATTAATACGACGTTTCTCGTAAATGGAATGAGATACGCCAAAAAAGAAAACATTTTTTTAATTCAACTAGAAAATGGTATATTAGCATTTAAGTTATAATGATAAATAAGTATAATGAGAAAATTCATCAATTAAAAAAAAGTGTTAATAATTTGAAGAGAAATTTAACAACGGAGAGTCGAATTAGCGACGGCCAACTACTGTAAATAATTCTGCCCCTTCGTTACGTGACGAATACAAAAGGAACATTATATTACCGTCGCACTACTCTTAAAAGGACCCAAATCTTTCAGACTATCTAAGAGACTAAGTTGTTTCAAATCGACTCTGCTTATAGTCTCAAATGGGCCAGGCTATTTCGCTAGAGAATACTCAGAGATTTCTATCGGTAGGGTAGATACACCAAAACAGACAAGATTTTTGAATTCAATTCGAAAATTGTATATAAGTATATAAGTTATAATTATAAATAAGTATAAGTAGGGCAAACCTTTTGCTTTGAATTGAAAAAACCCTTTAATTGGCAGTCATAACTTAGCGTTTGAGGTCATGATCCATTTTCGGTTATCTTTTTCCGCTTATTTTGTCAGGAATACATTTTTAATGAATTTTTAAAGAAAATAATACTCCAAATTTTCAAAATAATCAAATATAGTAAGGTTAGAATCATATGGGCTATTTATTTGCAATTAAGAGTAACTAGAAACAATAATCATAATGAAATACATAATGTAATGAAGAACATTTTACCTGTTTGATGTTATTATTAATTGTTATCTGATTTTTTTACACCCGAAAATACAGTACAAGCTACCCCAATCAATCCAACATAGTAATTACGTATCCATGCGTAACAGGAGCACACAGGAGCATGATCTAACAAATACATGGTCTAGCCACTTGAGGGCCCTGTTTCGTTCAAGTAACGCAACCGCTTAATTTCACCATTTTGTTAGTTTGACCGCGCAGTTTAAGTTTGACGCGTAAGACTGTACGACGAACTGTTCTAGGAAAATCAATACGCAAGAAGAAATATTATGAGAATATTAAAAGAATGAATTCAAAAGGAACTTGCAATGGATATATTAGAACATTGGTAAGGAAACAAATTATATTCAGACCAGAATGTAAGTTTGTAAATATTACTGAATGAGAAGGATTAAAAGTATATACAATTTTTTAAATTAATGATATGATTAATGATAATGATTCAAATGCTCGATAACTTACACGTATAAACTGGAAGGTACTTACATTTTTAAATTGAACAGTTTTAAGTGAAATGAAAATTAACTGCAAAATGTAGAACTTTTATAAATTTTAGAGTTTAAAGATTGAGATTAGTTCCAAAAATGTAAATCCACGTTAACATTTTCAACAGTATAAATTAGAGAATCAAGTAATGAACATTAAAACTTTACAAAATTATATATTACTTCAAGTAATTTTAAGCTAGACACATTAGAAATTGAAAAATAATGTTTTACCTTCACATTTCTTAACTTAGAAGTTTAATTATTTTTATTTTAAATAGTCTAGGCAATCCGTTAAAAGATTGGAAATTTTATTTCAAAATATTGAAAAATCGAGAAGTGGTTTTAAATTTTTCCTAATTCAAAATCATTTTTGAATTTTGTGTCAACTTTTATATTTTTGCAGATTTCAAACAAAAATTTAGATTTTTTAAAATTTTGAAAGACTACAGAAGAATAAAAATTTTCTTAAGATTCTTAGAAAAATTGAAAATTATTTTTCATTTTGAAAAATTATTGTAACAGAAAGTTTAAGAAGATTTTAAAGAGATTTAAGAAATGATCAAAGAAGAACATGGAAGATTTTAAGGATTTTATTTAATTTGCTGGATTTTCAAGAACTATAGGTAAATTTCGATGAATTTTAAAATTAATTTAGAAGATCTGAAAAAATTGTTAAGGCACTTCGTTTAAATTACTTGAAATAATTCCAAGCTTGTCATTAATTTTGAATCTTTTCAAAACTTCAAAATATCTCTTAAAATTACTAAAATTTTGTGTACAAATAACATTTTTATTATACAAATTTTGTAAGATTCGCGGTCAAAAAATAAATTCACTGTAATTTCCCGGTTTTTCAGGTTTCCCGGTCCAGCGGCCAACCTGCACTCCATTATATAATTTTCTTTAGTCAGAACTTTCCCACTTGACTTCAATTTCATTTTATTTGACACAGCTACGTCATTTTTTGTCAGCAGAAAGAAGTTATGAAACACATAACCTAAAAGTATAGTTAATCCGTATTTTCCTTTAACGATCTTCAACATTACTATAATACATTTTATAAGGATTCAAATATTTATACACCTGAAAAGTACAAGAAATTTTTATTCTTACATTTTGCATTTTAAAATCCCTTACGTTTGCCGCCTTTCTTATCCAAGATGAAGAAATTAAGCGGTGGGTCCTTATTGGTTCGGTTTTTTTTACTTGCGCGTGGCTAGACCATGTATTTGTTAGATCATGCACAGGAGCACGAACGGAACGGGAGCAGTGATTCCCACTTTGGCATGTTGAGCGCTTGCCTATCGCAGCGGCCCTCATTAGTCGCTGTTGTCGCTTGTTTCGAATCGGGTACAATGAACAATTATTGAAGTTAAAATATATAATTTTTATAAATTGCACATAAATATCAGAAAAAACGTCATTTGTGATTTAAGGAGGGAAAAAAATAATAATGCAAATACCTTGGTTAATGAAATATAAATTCAGCTTTTGAATTAAAAAAAATGCTGTTATTTTCAAAATACACGCATTATTATTTTATTTTAACCTTAAAGTACAATTAGGTAATTTATGATATTCATGTACCAGGTAAACGCAGTAGCTCAACATACCAAATTTGGGATCACTAAACGGGAGTCGTGTTATAATAACATTAATAACAGCATGATCTAAAAATACATAGTCTAGCCACGCGCAACTTAAATTGAGTTAACCAATAGGAAGCAAAACTACACTGCCAGCCATATTTGATAGGTGAGCGAGCGAGAATTAAGTATATTTGATATGTAGTAAATTTCATGAGCAAAGATTTCAAGTAAAAGATGAATCAATTATACAATTGGTAAAACAATGAAATCAGTTTAGTGAGCAATTAAACAATAAACAATATTAAAAAGTATATAACTTCTTATTCTCATAATTCAGAAGATATATGTACCTGGTTAATGCACCTGACGAATTTTACCTTTTAGCTAAAATGAAATGAAGTATTATTAACTGGAAAGAAAATTTTATTATATTGTATTATATGTTGTGTCGTCATGGCAACTGATAAACAAAAACAAATACAGTAGAACTGTTAATATATTACATTCAAAATTTCTTCAATTTCACATATTTCAGGCTGAGTCGACTCCTATGGGCGCGTTTGACCCATCGACATATAGAAATGGACCGGTTATACTGTGGGGAGAACGGTAATGGGCTCTAGAGAGAGAAAAAACATATGAGACGTTGACCTATCTCTTTCTAGATAAAGCTGATTGTTCGAGAATATTTTCGTTGGGTGAAATTTGGCGCAGCACAGGACCGTGATTTGTGTCGCCAGAGCCCCAATAATGTTACTTTCATGGCACTTTTCAGAATTGATTTATTCATAATTTATTTAATTATAATTCATTGTAAATAAATATAAAAAATTGTGGCAGCCTGTGTAGTTTGTGGGCGTTGTCAAGACGTTTATATGGGGATATGTTTTCATACGTAAGTAAAGTTATTGAATATAGTAAAATAAAAAATGTTACAACAAAAAAACACCCTCAAAATATGAAGTTTTGTATCTATGCAATACAAATAGTTATTTTTAATGTTATAGAAGTATTGTTCAACTTTTTGACAATTATTACATTATTTTTGAACTCACAAAAGGATTATTATTGTAGCATTTTCAATCCCGTACTGAATATTTCAGTAATACCCGGACCACCAACTCGCTTAACAGAGTCCTGAAACAGAAGGCTGGTCTACGTCTCATATGTTTCTTCTCTCTCTAAAGCCCATTTCAGTTCTCCCCAAAGCGTTACCGGTCCATTTCTATATGTTGATGGTTTGACCACTTATTGTAATGAGCAGATATAATTCGCATTCTTGCCGCTACGAACAGCACCATCGGTATCATAAAATGCGCGGTTTTACAATTTGAAATAAATGAAATATAATGCGAGTACATTTGAATTGAGAATAAAATTTCTTGCGAGAAAAGATTGGCAAAGCAACAGTCGGGCAAGTCGGCATGAAGAGAAAGAAAATATTTTTAACGATAAAGCATTCTTTTTGTTAAATAAAATGTCAAGACTAGTATGATGAATGTAAACGAATGTATATTTAATATTAAATTTTAGCATCATGTTCATTTTACGAAAGAAGTATTAACTTTCGGCAGCAGGATGTATAATTTAGATTTTACTTTCGAACCGTCGACATAGAGTCGCCGTTGCGGCAATAAAATAAAACGATTTGAAAAGTGTCTTGGAAATGTTAGGTTTTGCTATGGGACACGATGACAGAACTGTTTATAAAAAAAGTCACGCCTGGAATCTATCGCGCTCGCTAGATTTTCATGAGAATAGAGGGTTACTGATTACGCAATCTATAGTTGAGTTTAGAAGGCTAAGGAGAAATATAAAATTTTATAGTAGGGATTAGGGCCAATGTGTAATGAAAGAATGTATGGAAATGTGGGGGAAGCTGAGGACCGCTGCGACGGCATCGAATCTCCCGACGATGAAGTAAAGGACCAGAAGAATCTAGTACACACCCGCGTCTCGTTCGTTAGTTATCTCGAGATATTAAATTAAAGTTTGCAAAGATAAAGTTTAAAAGTCAAGATTAATAAAATATTTGTTTATTGATTCACTAATAAGAATTGCAGTTTTATTATCTTTTTTTTTAACCTTAAATTGAATTAATTTTTTTTATTTAAGAAGATTTCCAGTCAAGAATTTCATCGCTGGAGTTGGGTTTCCAAACCCTTAATTGTGGAAACGGACTCGCCAATTTTGAATTTACATATATAAAAAGTTAAAGACCTATTTTAAAATTAACATTTTAAGTATTCCAACTTTTTGCGCCTAAACAGAGTTTCGCTCGTTTCATTATAGCGAGCATAGCGCAATCTACAAGGAGGTGGCAAACTAGTATCCATGTGTTCGTGCACGTAAATGTGTATATTATTTGAATGTGTTGCATGAATTAAAATTAGAAAAAATAAACGAATTAATTCAAAATTATACAAATTTAAAACGAGAATGTGTAAATACTGCTTCCTGTATCATTTTGCGGCATAAATTTGTACAGTTTTGCAATAATTATGCGAAATATGAAGAATTACATAACACATGAAATGTAACCCTTTTTCAATATTTTATTTATTCGCATTATAATAGAGAAGTGAAATCAGTGACATCCTGGCACAGCACAAACATTTCAATTTACTTTAACTTTGTTTATTTTTCAATGTTCTGATTTCACTTCACACGGCGAGACACAACTTTTTTGAACTTAGCAAAATTTAAAGTTTGTTGACGAAAACATAACCTCAATGAACACTAGAATGGCGGCGTCAAGATATTTTAAGAAAATATTACCCCCACTTATGCCCCTACAGTAGAGCCATCTACATGGAGGTGGATAACTACAAAAATATATGTAATCACACGTGCCCATAGGAGTTGACCCAGCCTGGCATATTTAAAATGGAACACATGACATTTGATAACCAAAATCATCCAAATGACTGTGACAGGGTAAAAGAAGTGACGTTTCTCAAGCCTACCTTCTTTTTCTTTTTTTTGTAATATAGCTTCTGGATACACAGCCATCAGTGTAACAGCAAATTATTTTGCAGACACAAAAACAATTCACTTCTATCACAGTTGATTTACTTTCACAACAAAACCGACAAAGCGACGACAAGTATGTACGTTGTTATTCACACCTGTTTTACTACTGTAACGGCCCTCCTAGAAATAATCGGTTGGACATGAATAATAACTATTAAGAGTAATCAAAAGTTGAATCGGTTTAAATTGTTGCTAATTGTGTCGGTTGTTCCCAATCGGATTGAATTGAGTAAATGCACTTGCCTGCAATACGCCCTCTGCAGTTTTCGTAGGTAACAAACATTACGCGCACGTGTTTATTGGTTAGATATTAAATTTTTAGTAATTTAACAAAAGTTTTTAGTACAAATAAATACAATGTTTAGACGGTATACCGAATGAAAATCTAAAAGTATATTGGTTAACAACATATAAAAATCATACCGTTTAAAGATTGGACAGTGATGTAGTTTGATTATCAAGTAGGCAGTTTGATTTAGCCTGTATATTATTGTAAAACGTTTATTTACTTCTTTTGAAATTCATATTCTTGAAATTTGTTTGTTTAACAGAATAAAAAAAACAGCTTGTGAATAATTAAGGCAAAAGCGAAATGCTGCATTGAAAACTTAACCCTCAAGGATGGCGCCAATATTTTGAAAGTCAGGCTAAATATTTAAAATATTAAAATTTGAATATTTCAAATAGTTTGGTTTGCAAATATTTTTATTTTAGAGGTTTGAAATTGTCATTCTCATAATTTCATAAAATTTTATGTAACCGTATAGACGTTTTTCGACATTTTACCATATCAAAGAATAAAAGTTTAATTTTAAATTTACGAATTGTTTTAAACTTTGAGTTTGAAATTCTAAAATCAAGAAATTATTAAGTTTAAATGTAAGCAGTTTAGAAACCTAAATTTTAAAATCCTATTTTCGAAGTCTGTGTTTTTACTAATTCAAATCAAATCGAAGCAAGATTAAAAATGTATATTTTTCATACTTAAATTTCACATGGCATAATTTTAAATTAAACAAAGTTAAAGGCTTCTGAATCCATATCGTACAATTTCAAATGCTTTATTAATAAAAAAGTTTTTAGATGGCTTGTCATTTTTACACATATTAATGAACGTTTGAACTCGAAATCGCTATTTGAAAAGTTTTAATTAAATATCTAGTACGCTCAGTGATCAGAAAACTTCCGCTTCAGTTGGTTTAATTTGCAATTTAGTCCTAAATACTTTAAATAACAAAATGTTCAGCTTCAAAAACTTAAACTTTGAATTGTATTGACTCGTGTAAAATTTTTTTAACCAGGCAATTATTCCAGATTTTGTCTTCGATTTTAGTGGCCACCTTGCGAATAATAGAAAAAGTTCGTTTTACATCAATCATTAGCGGAAAAGGGGAAGTCATAATCTAAGGATTACCGAATATAAAATCACTGACATTGATGTAAATTCACTGTTCTATTTAGAAGGAATTTTGTCCATCATTTTGAGTACTTATATTTCAATAAACTAAAACTTTAAAAAGTTGAATTAATAAAAACTTTTTTTCATAATATGAATTTATGTGTTAATGATTACTAATAATAAAAAATTGAGATCTCTTTCTGACAAAAAAATATTTTATCTCTTATATAAATTTTTAATTGTTTAATTTTATTCAATTAATAACAGCGTGACATTTTTAAATAATAAAATAATAGTTTAATCGCTTTTCTGAAGTTTCACGTTTCTAAATTATTTGCTTACTTTTTTTAAATCTTAACCGATTTTAAAACTTATAACAATTTATAAACATTTTCACTAAAATCAACAATACAAGGGCTCATAATAAAAATAACAATTTTGCTTTATTATCAGAAAATCAACTTTTTTATTTCTGTCGTGTATCTGATTATATGTTTTTAACATAAAATACTATTAGCACCTTTTTGCGCAGCACCACTTTCATCTGCTAAGAATTATTTACAAAATGTTGATTACTTTGTTTCATAATATATACTGTTTCAAATTTATATTATTCTGAAAAAGTAAATAACTGTTTTTAAATAATTCCCGCCAGACAAAAGTGCTGCCATCACGTGGCAAATTTCAAGTACCCGATTCGAAACAATTGGAAATGTAAAATGCTCAATCGTTGCTAATCGTTTTGGCACAATTAAGAAACACGATTCGGAACGATTGAAATATTAATTATATTGTTTTTTATCGATCTCAATTGATTATTTCTAGAAGGGGGCGTACGTCGTTTCATGAACTAAAACTTCAAGGCGCTAAAACTCTTTTACAAAATACTTTCTGAAGTAGTAAATTCTCTGGCGGGAACATTCAAATGGCTTTAAAATGGAATTGATTATGATTGTATAGAATAAACAAATAATAAGTAATTATTATTGTGCATGAATTCTACGAATACTATAACTTTACTGAGGCTTAGAGAATCTGTAGGCGAGTAGTTTATCTGAATTTAACTGCATTAAAACTTGCATCATATATATTGCTCAGTTCACTGTCCAAAATAGATTTTGAAGTTAGGAACTTGAGATTTTGGGCTATTTTTAGAATCGTTAATGGGTCATGGCGCCAGTCAGACGCCATAAAAAGAGAACCTTTGGACTTACAAAAAGGAAACTGTCACTCAAAGAGATTGACGTTTTAAGGTGATAAAAGTTGGACTTTGGAACCATTATCCTTGAACTGTCACTCACTTTAATTGCCGAAATCAGTAGGAGGAGCAAAGTGAACTCATTTATGATTGGTTATCCGACACTAAAAGTGAGTGATGTCAGCATTTTGATTAGTTCAAAGTTAAAAGTAAAGATAAATCCCCTCCCAAAACGAGATTATAAATATAGATGCAGAGCTCAGAAAAGTCAGGTATAGATACAAGTTTCAATCTGATTAGGGGTTAATTTGGCGGATACTTTTCATTTCGGTGCGCTTCTTAAAAACCCTTGAACCTGCGACTCTCAAGGTTTTTAGCATTTTTTTTTATTATACGGAATTAAAAGAATTTAGATAAACTCAAAGGCATTGCGACTTATCGATTTCGCGTACACGCACTACGCGACTAGTGTTCGAAGGTGCTTCGACGTCAAGTGCTAAATTTACTTGTGTATGTGTTAGGAACAAAACTAATAAAAAAATTTTTAGTAACAAACCATTTTTATTTCTGTGGAAACAAATAAGATGGACAATGTCAAGTCCAAATCTGCCGCGTCTACCACGAACTGCAATACACGATCATTGTCGTTTACTCTAGAGATCAAATAAGAGAATATTTCATCCATGAACATATAAATATCGATGACTTATAATAAATCAAACGTTTTTATCAGAAAATATAAATCGTTGTATTGATTAAATCATTTATTTTCAAACCTGACCTATATTTCACGGCCATAGGTACTTTTTCAAGGAGACCTATTCTGAAATAATCGTTAGATTAATTCAAAACAGGCAAAGATATTATAAACATAGATGCGGCACGCGGTGTCAGAGTGGGAGAACTATATATAAGTATATAGGACATCACCTTTTCTGCCCTATCAAGGTGCTGCGCTCACCGTACTACGATGCCGAATTCTTGTTTTTTCATTCTTCGTAAAATATGACGGTAAAGCAGTAGAAAGATTTTATTAGGTTAGAAAAGTTTGACATGGATCGCTCAATTTTCTCAGACCTGAAGCTTGAGCCAGGTTTTCTGGACATAGTCCTTTTAAAAATTGTAAAAAAAATTTTCTCGAGAATTTTTTAATTAAAAGAAAAGAAACTAGAAAGAAATTTCGAGATAAAACAACTGTTTTAACGTATAAAGTTTTTGAAAATTATTTTTTGAATTTAAAATAACAATAATTGAAAAAAACAAACATATTTCTGGATAAGATAATTTAGTTGAAAATATACATGGTATTTTTTAACATTGCATAAATCTTCCGAAAGATCGAATTGTTAATTTTAAAAATCAAAAAGGAACTTTGAGATAAATTAGTGTTGATTTAAATCCTGCAAAAGTTGTTTGGAAAATGTTATCATCTTCGAGGAAAATTTAGAGAGAATTTTTCTTTTGCTTAAGGCACACGTGTTTTTACATAAATCTTTCTGTACATTTGTTGTTGAATTATTTTAATTTTAAATTTAAACAATAATTTTTTAAAACTAAATATTAAACATAAATTTATTCGATAAAAATATTTTATTATCGTAATTTTAATAAATAAATAATATTGATTAAGAAACAATATTATATAGGGTATTTTATTATTTGGAAATTTTCAAATGTGGTAATATTATAAACTGTGCGGGAATTTTATTAGTTTTGGAATTTTATTATTCGAGACAGAGAGAGTTTTACCGAATCGGGAATTGTATTTTTTAATCTATTTCAGGCGTCCCTTTAGAAGTACAGAAAATTCGCTGCGATTATAATTTCGACACCGGAATCTTGTCGATGTTTTCCCTTGGCGCGGATCCAGAGAAGTGTCCTGGGGGTGGGGGGCATCACAAAATTGTATAGACATGTTGTGTTTATACATACATACAGGGTGGACACGCTGGGGTTACATACATGGCGAGTTGAATGCTACCCGAATTGCACAACAGCAGAGGAGAAGCCATTATCAGGGGTATTTTCATATTTCGCGCCTTCAAAGTTTCATTCGGATCGGCCATTCGGTCAAGTATTTAATTAATAATGAAAATAATGTATGTACCATTTTACGGTAAGTTTACGTTTCGCCACCATTGTGGATGCACGCCTGGTTTTCTCACAGTATTTATTTTCAAAAATGTGTATACAATTTTTATCCTAGGGACTTGGCGATTTTTTCCTAATGCATTTCAGTCACTGATAGACGGGGGTAAATTAAATAGGAATATTTCGGAGAAAATAAATGATTAAAATCCAGAAAAATTGAAGAGACTTTTTTTACCTTTAGGTAGTAAAAAATGAAAACTACCGAAAATTTAAAAACTAATTATACTCTTTTAAGATGCCAATACAATGTACAAAACACTAATTGTAAAATTTTCAAATTTTTCAGCCTTCAGTTTAACAACTCAAATTTTAATGTTAAAATTTATCTGATTTCAGCATACAGGATTATTGTTTCAATTTTCACAATTTTCGTTATAAGTTATAGGTTACGCAAAAAATAACTTATCCTGAGATTCGAAATTGCTATAACGTGAAAAGGTAAAAAGTTTAAATTCAATGTATTCAGCTGCAGTCATATTTAAGTATGCAAATTTATTTGGTTTTGAATATAAATCAATTACAATTTATTTTTTATATTTCACATTTGTAATTTATAACTTTTAAAATTGAATAATTGTAGGTCAAACATGAAATAGTAGACTTATTTCTAATTTGAAGCGGTTCTATTATATACATATTTCCAACCATTAGAACATCTGACCTGTTATTAAGCTTTTTAAAACTCGTTAAAAAACTTTTAAAAACACTTTTGGTTATAGTTTCTTAATAAAAGAATAGATGCTATTTAGTCTACAGAGCAGCAATTAAAAAAAAAATATATATATAAAGTCTTAATAGTTAAGAAATTTTTAATTTGTAGTCTTCAGTATATTGAATAATTCGAAATTTAAAGTTATTTAAATATGTAAGAAGTATTGAATTGAAATTGTTCGATAATTTCAGATTGAAACATTTCAAATTATTTAGTTAGAAAGTAAAATCGTATAAAGTTACAGGATGAGAAATGAACATCTTTTAATACTTAAATCATTATTTTAGAACAATTAAAATCGTATAACATCAGATAAATTTGAAAGTAGGACTATTAATTATTAGAAGAAATTTTTTTTCTTTATAATTTGGCACCCTCACAAATTATTATCTTTTTTAAAAGAAAATAGCTCCTGATTTTTGTCAACTTTAAAAAAATATATATTTAATGTTCGCTCAAGGTCAGTTTTGTTCAAAGTGCTTGTTCCTGGATAAATTGACTCTTATTGTTTCCGCTTTTCGTTATGTCACTCATTAATTCATAAGGAATACTTGTCAAACTATAGTACGGATTTCTTCACCCAAAGATACAAACTTGAATTGTACTATAGCAAAAACAACTGGAAAAATTAGACGTAAGATAAATTTTGTACAGAAAAGAAACCTTGGTCGACCTATAAATATTCATTTTATTCCTCGAAAGATTAGAAAAAAAGCTTTTCGAAACGCTTTCATTGCAACAATTTTATTAAAGAAAAATAAGAATATTCTAATTTTTACATACATTTCTTAAAATAAGAAAATAATCAACGAGATTTGCAGAAAATCTCCTAAAAAATAAAATGATTGTCCCGGAAGTTAGAAACGAAAACTTATTGTTAAAAAAAAAGTTGTTCTATATTGAGCCAGACTCTCGACCAGAAAAAATCGGGAAAAGAAATTAATAGATTCTTAAATGAACACCTTCATTCAATTTAAAAGTCTTATTGAAGTATTATTTCAGTATAAAATATTCCATTTTAACATATTCATTTTGGAAATTGAACAAAAAACAACAATTTTCAATAGTAAACAAGTAAAAAATGAAGTGTCACCATTTCAGAGTGATAAATTTAAACTTTGAATGTTACAATTATAATTTTTCTACTTTTTTATTAGTAATTTGAAAGTAAAAGTATTGTATCTTGATTTTTAAAGAATAGTAGAAACATGTTTAACTCAGAAAAAAAATCGAATAAGCTGAATGTTTTTGAATGTTTTAAGTTAAGGAAAAAAATTGAGCTATAGAATTTTGAAAGATTAAAAAAATTTTTTTCAAATATTTCTAGGAAGATTTAAAATGATTTTTTATTTCGAATAAGTTCATAATGCAAAGATAACACAGGCCCACAAAATAACAAAAGTGTCTGTGCAATTGACCAGACCTATATATTCCTATGTATTTTTCTACGCTGAATCCGAATTTGCAATAAAAAAGTAGGGTCCAGCTACTTTTTTATGGGGTTTTGCTCGAAAAACCTCATTTTTTACGGTTTTTTCATGGTTTTTTT
>NC_046660.1:113299626-113314455 GCF_010883055.1 Belonocnema kinseyi | reverse complement strand
TTACTTTATGATCAAGGGTCGAAAAAAGTTCTAGTTTTGTGATTCATGTAGTGGAAAACCTCCAAAACAGTATCCAAAACATCGATTTTTTGAAAAAAATATGAATTTATCACGTTTATTGTCCACTTACGCCGACTAGCAGTTGTTTTTTGAAAAAAATGACTTAAAATTCGTGATCAGCGACCTCAAAAACCCCCAGTAAAGTATTTTCAATGTTTATAAATCGGTTTAAAATCGTAAAACTTGATTTTAATGTCATTTTAATCAAATTTGAAGCAAATTTTCACTTTTCGCGATTTTCTGCCTTTTCATCGCCGTATGGTGGGTTGAAATTTTTATAAAAAAGAAAATCAAAACATGGTTTTCGATGTATTTTTTCCCGTAGAATTCGATTCTGAAGTCAAAAAAATAAAATTTTTCTTTATTTTTTTTTTTATTAAAAAAAAACCATGAAAAAACCGTAAAAAATGAGGTTTTTCGAGCGAAACCCCATAAAAAAGTAGCTGGACCCTACTTTTTTATTGCAAATTCGGATTCAGCGTCGAAAAATACATAAGAATATATAGGTCTGGTCAATTGCACAGACACTTTTGTTTTTTTTGTGGGCCTGTGTAATGTTTAAAAATATTCCAAAACATTTCAAAATATTTACAAAATTGAAAAAAAATCTGGAAGCTCTTGAAACAATTTTGTGTGCAGGATTTTACAAAAATGTTAGAAAAAATTGGAATCCATTAAAAAAATATTTAAAAGTTCCGAAAAATTTCAAAAATCATTTTAAAAGATTTGAAATAATTGAAAAGAAAATTAATACCTTTGATGATTTCAAAATTAAATGTTGACTTTTTATTTTGAAAAATGACATCATTTTAAGAGCAGGTATAAAAATATGGGCCCACTGAAAAAATTCCGAAAGCGATGAATGAAAAATCACCAAAAAGGAATTCTCCGACGACCGAATTGGAAAATTTCCTACAGAAAATGTCCAAAGTAAAAAATCTTTGAATTATAAAGTTCCCTAATTTAAATATGAAGAAAAGAATTTTCGATCAACATTATTTATTTCTTAAAAATACAATAATTAAATAATTGCATTAAATTATTGTTTGAATTTAAAAGAATAATAATTGTTTATTTTTTTAAATGCTATGTACATTATCAAATAAAATTTTTCACGCAGAAATATACATATTTTTTTAATCATTGTTTTTTAATTTCAAATCATAATTTAAAAAAATTTTAAACATTAAAAAAACGATTTGATAAAAGTATTCGATTATTGTATTTTCAATAAATAAATAATATTTAATGAACAACCATTTTTTCTGTTGTTTGAATTTAGGAAATTTCTAGTTTGGATATTTTATAATTCAGGAATTTTCTGTGGATAATTTTCGAATTCGGTAATATCTTACTGCCGGGAATTTTATTTTTCGTGAATTTTTCAATTCGAGAGATTTATATTTCGGCGTTTTTTTAATTCCCGGAATTCTGAACAATTTATAATATTACTGAATTTGAGAATTCCCGACAGAATTTTGTTGTTGTTGAAAAAGTGCATTGTATCCTTTTTAACTTACAGAAAAGTTCAGAAAAATAAAATAATTAATTTTAAAAAATAAAAATAAAATTCGCGCTAAATCAGTGCTGAATTGAATCCAACAAATTCTGCTTTGTTTGAAGCGCACGTGTTTTTAAATTTATTTTTGCATAACATTTGTATACGATTATTGTTATTTTAAATTAAAACAATAATTAAAAAGTTAAACATTAGACAAAGTTTCTATAATTAAAATATTTGATAATTGTATTTTTCATAAATAAGTAATATTGATTAAAATATTTTCTTAATTGCTACAATTCGGGAATTTTCTAGTTTGTATCTTTTATAATTGAACAGCATTCAGCCTGGAATTTTATTATTCTGAAATTTTCATGTTCAATAATATTGTGAACAGTCCAGAATTTTATTATTTTGGAATTTTTAAATTCGGGATTTTCAGATTTCGGCATTTTATAATTTCAGGAAGTTTACAAAAAAATTTTACGATAAAAATGGGAATCATTAAAAATATATTTAAAAGTTCTGAAAATCTTCAAAAGTGATTTGAATAATATTTATATTATTTGCATTTTAAATTTTATACCATATAACTTACGCAAATATTTAAAGTAAGCTGTATCAATTCTAATATTTTATAGTTTATTTGAAAATATATTTTATGGAACATGATATATTTTATGAATGCGCCAGTAAAATTCTGTTCGTCTAATTTCTGTTGTCAATGTGAAACGTAATCTGGCTTAGAACTGCCGCCTTAACATTTAAAACCCGAAAGAACAATTTTCGTGCCACTTGGAATTATAATTATATTTTTATAAAAATGTTAGAATACATAATAATTAAGAAATTGGAAAATGCATACGAGAACTTGATTCAACGAATAGTATAAAAAATCCATAGAAATTGCAGACCACACAAATAAAAATAAATACTAAATAATATCAAATAACTATATATAGATATTGCACTAAAAGTTTGATCAGTTCGAATAAAAATATAATATTATAGAGTGAAAAAATTATAATTTATAAAAGAATATAAATTAGAAGAAAATATATGAAACCCAAATAAAAAATATTCATGGCCTTTTCTCTGGCATTCAATAAAGATAACCATGTTTTGAAAAGTTATACATGTAAACAATTTTTCAATTGGGAATTTACTTTCAATTTAAATGGTTCATGTCCGAGCTAAGTTACCATAATTGCGCATCGAGGGGCCTACTGATACGGGTGCTATCTTTAGGAGATATATTCTGTGTTGAGAACGGTAGCTTGAAAGAGGCGTCATCCAATCCCTCAGGGCCGAAGTCATCTCTCCACAAACAATTGGGGAAACAATTCAGGCAGGCAGGTTGGTGCCTCAAACGAATCCCGAGAAGAGTAATTCATCACAGACTCTGCCCCCACTACGGCATGGATGGAATCAGTAGAGGATCGAAAGACTGGAAAGATCGGACTTACTGACTCTCTATAGGATTTGAATTTTCTAGACGTGCGTTCCAGGCGACCACCCGGGTGAATTGGTGGGTGAAGTAAAGAAGTGGGCGGAGTTTACTAGGGCGAAGTCGAAGGAGAATGGCAGAATGAACGGTTTCAAGTGTGCGTCGGGTGTATGTTTGGTGAAAGATAGTTGAGGTTACTTTACACAAAAGTTAAAAAAAAGCAATAGCAGGATAAGGAGATTTTAATTACTGGTTAAGTAATGAGGTCATTGTTATTACAAACAGTGATGTGTTCAATAATAGTGGTAAGTGATGAAGATACTAAACTTTAGATGATGAAGATACTAAATTTTAGTACACTACTAAACTTGCGATTCCCGCCCCTCTACCCGCCAATTCCACTGTTCACTCACTTCCACCAGGCTTCCACCTACCTAGTTTCAGTGGGTGAAATAGTCACCCGTCGAGTGACCCCCACTCTTCACCCGAGTGACCACTGAACGGTTCACCCGAGTGAAGCCCAACGCTCACCTAACATCGTAGAAAGGCTCGGAGTGCACCCGAGTGCACCCGGGTAGTCTCCTGGAACGCATCCCAGGGAGCTGAATCCTTAGAGTAAAACCCCTTTGCTGTTTCTCAAGAGATCGATCTTTTAGTGAGTCAGAAGTCACCGCTTCTGATGAGTCTTTTGGAAATCAAACTTTACTGGATGGCGCCACATACAATATTTTTTCGAATTTTGACAAACAGTCACTAGTTGAAATTATTGTTGACTAATGCATTGTTATTATTTTTTTTCATAAATCATCATTAATTAGCATTTGACCATTACCTCTTTGATAAATAATTTGAATTAGTACATATGAGGAGGGGTTTTTCAAAACTGAACATCTACACTTCTGGTCAAAATTCGTTTTTTCGCTGATTCGGGGTGAGATTCATGGTTTGTTGAAGTTGACCGAACCTCATCTTTCAAAAGTGGTTATTTCCCATTGAAATAGTCCATCGAAAACGTGTGTTCTCTTCAAAACTCAATACGCTGTACATGTTTTTTGGCTCTGCTGAAAAATGTCTGAAAGTGGATATGTTCAGTTTTGAAAAACCCCTCATATGATTTTTTTGTTGTTAAAATGATTAATTTCTTCAGCTACATAAAGCGCAACATAAATTTTTACATAACTTCGCAATCGGATAAATAATTCAGATATCTTCAAATGTACAGATTGCCTAGAAAAAACAGGAACACATTTTATATCACCAAATTCTCAACAGATTTCAATGTTTTTAAATATATTTCTTTGTCTTGTTTTAAAAATTTTGTATCATTTTCTTCTCAGAATCCATTTTCTACTTTCCTGCGATAAGAACTGTATACGTTGAGTATAATTAAATAAATGGTATTACTTTATACGAAAATAATTCGTGGAAGTAATGTCTAATTTTTACGACATAAAGGTGCTTACAGAAAAAAAAGGTAATACCTAAACATATAAAACTAGTCGACAATTTTGTGAAATGAAAAGTTTCTCCTTATTTTTCTATATAGTTAATATATGTGTACTGCAAAGGTGGGTATTATTTAACTGAGTGTGAAATTTTTGGAGGAAATTATTTTCATGTAATCATTAATTAAAAAAGACATGACGTGAACAAAATAGAAGCATTGTGCCCCTTATATATGGAAAAGTATAATGTTAACATTTAGTATAATTGTTTACAAAATTGAGAATTTTGTACAAAAAGGACTGTACTATTTGGAAAGTATCCATTTTTCACAATTTAAGGGAAAAAATGTTCATAGCCCGGCAATTAATTACAATGTTATGCAAGATTCCTATTTGGACTATTTGGGCCCTAAAATTGAAAATTAAATTTTAAATAGATTTATATGGATTTTAATTAGAATACTTTAATCATCAAGTATTAGTATTCTCTTCATTATTTAATTATTATTTAAGCAATAATAATAAATTATATCAATCTATAAGATATTAAACAGTAAAATTGTAAATAATATAATATTTAAAAAATTAATCAATTGTTTGACAAATAAAATTTTTCAAAAATAAATTTATTTAATAAATAAAATGTATGACAAACTTTAACAATTGTGTACATAATTGAAGGGGTTAAAAAATAAAATTGCTCAGAAAATTAAATAGTTTAAGAAGTTCAAAATCAGGAAAAAAGAAATAGATTACAAATTATTATTTAAACAAATAATGCAATTCAAGAAAATGATACAATTGATGAAAAATCAAAATAAATTAAAAAATAAAATTGTTTGAAAAATTAAATTAAAGAAAACATAAAATGGTTAAACAATCAAATTGATGTAGAAATAAAGTGGTACAAGAAATAAAATACGCAAAAAAAATAAATTGCTCAACAACTGGCATTAGTTAATGAATTAATTTTTCTAAATTATTTCTTGTTTCAAATAAAAAATTTTTAACAAAATAATTGCTGCAATAAAAGTTATAGATATTTGGATCATAAGATTAAAAAATAAATTGTAAAAAAATTTATGTGATTTTCAATTAGAATACTTCTATCACCAATTATTAGTATTCTCTTCATTAATTAATTATTATTCATCCAATGATAATAAAAGACATTATTCAATTAGAAATTGACAAAATAAAAGTGTAAAAAACTAAAAAATAAATTGTTTGATAAATAAAATGTTTCAAAAACCAATTTATTTAAAAAAAATAAAATGTTTGACAAACTTAAGAAATTGTTCACAAAATAAAAGGGGTTAAAAAATACAATTGCTCAAGAAATTATATTTCAGAAAGAAAAATAGATTTGAAAATATAATTTAAACAAATAATAGAATTTAAAAAAATGATATAATTGCGAACAAACAGTAATTAATTAAAAAAGAAAATTGGCGAAGAAATCAAATTGTAGAAAACATAAAATTGTTGAAATTGTGAAATTAATGAAGCAATAAAATAGTACAAATAAATTAATAGCTTATAAATTAATTATCAATTAACTATGTAGAGCAGTTCTAAATTCAGATAATTGAAAGATTCGAGGGAATTTAATAATTCGTTTATTTTACAAGTCGGTTTTGAAGTCGATTAATTTTAGGTTCGGATATTTTTAAATTCGCCGTTTTCAACTTTCATGACACATTTTTTGCATTGGACAGTACAGTATAAGCACCCCCTGATATTAAATAATATTAAATTATCTTGTATACAGAGGTAGAGTATTATTCCACATTTATTCATTTCTATATTCCTAACATTATTTGGAAATGAATAATGATTCACCTTGTAATTGTATAATTCGTGATCTGGAAAAACTTTACTCAACTGCAGAATTGTTTCCAGAAATAATAGAAAAAGATTTAATAAACTTATTTCCTTTAATATATTTGTTTCTAGGATAGACGTTCATAATTAACGCTTAAGATTGACACCCATCAGTATGGGCTATGTGTCAATATTTCAGGTTGACTTCATTTTATTAACATTTCTGAATGTTATTCTTTTTACATTATTCAATATTTATATCAATATCAAGAAATTTGCATGCAATTATAATTGTAATTAAATATTCATTATTCACAAATTTACCCATTTATCAATATATTTATATTATTAAATAATTAATAAATAACTTTATTATTGTCTCATTATCAAATAATAATGTATATTATATAGTTGTGTTTTAAACGCGTATGATATAATTTGGAATTGGCGAGAAATTGCTAAATTACTATAACGTAGCTTTTATTCTGATTTCAAAAACAGAATCTCAGAGATAAAAATCATATTGCATAGACAGAGAGTAAAAGTACAGAGAGCTGAGAGTAGGTTCAAAACCTATCTCTTTCGGATAGTAGTTCGCTCCCTTCGGGATCGTTTGAAAGTACCTTCGGTTAAGTTTCCATCGGGAGCAAAACCTTCCAGAATTCTGGAGGTTTCGATCTTTCAGAGATAGGAACCCGTGTAATTTTTCTTGATCAATACACAAACTAAAGGACCGATCCTCTGTACCTGTTTTTCTCGGGATTCAAACTTGACCAGATGCTGCCGCAACCCATCCGTTTCTGAGTGATTGAGAAGGAGGCAAAGTCCACTCGGGATGGGATCACTTTCTTCCTGCAGTAAATATTTTCGGATCTTGAGAAGAGTAAAACCGAACGGGCCCTTTTTCGCCGGCTCAGTAAATAAATCCCAAACTGAGCAAAACCTATTACTCTCAGTCCCTGTTTTGGTGGGTAGAGGGGAATTGACAATTTCGCCAATTTTCTATATTTATCGCCGGTAACTAAGCCCGCACCGTATCTACAAAGCAGCCTCCTGCCTCGACCGTGTATGTGTATGCAGTAGCAGTTTTCTTACGATCTGGAGAGGAAATGTCGGTCACACTTAATGCTGTCAAAACTTGATGCTTTTTACAAATAAACAAAAAAATATATATGAAAAAATAAGAGTAACTATAAATAATTATTTAAAAAAAGAAAAAGTCGTAAAAACATGTAATTTAATATGAATAAAATTTAATTTTGAGATACATTTTGAAAGCAGTTCGAACTTCATATTTCTATGATTTATTTTGCTGATATTATTGATTTTATTATTTGTTCTAGTTAAACAAAATTATTTGTTATTGAAATTATTAATGTAGCTAATGAAAAAATTAATAATATTTAAGACCTCAATGACAAAAATATTTAAAACATATACATGATCTGAAGAATTAATAAAAAATATATTACTTATATCTAATATAAATATAATAATAATTAAAATATGTAAGACTACAACTTAAGTTGCAATGTAAAGAATCTTTGTACCTTTAAAAGCTTAATAATTTCAATTTTTGAAGGAAATATTTTTAAAAAGTAGTGTTAATTGAAATTAAAGTGTTTGAGGGAATTATTTGGTAAAAAGTCAATGACACGAATGATAAATGAGAAAATGGATTTAATATTATTCAATATAATGTATATATTTATTTAAATTCAACCAAACATCATATATACATTTATACAGTTCAATAATTTATTTGTTGCTTAATCTTGAAACCTTTTTTCTCGCTGCATTCAGTCCCCAATAATTTTATTGACAAATTTAAATAAAAAGGAGATTTTGAATTAAATAGGTAATTATATTATTGCAAATCTCATTTCTAAAATAAACAGACTATAAGCTATTAAACTCCATAAACAAACGTACTGTACTCATGACGCATAGTTGGAGGAAATGTACTTTTTTCATTCAAAAATGTCCAGAGCCTTCAATTTTCTTGAGATTTTAAAAAATTAAAGATCATTAAATTCCATAGATCTTAACTCTCCGAACTTTTGTCTCATCTATTTTTTTATTAATAATTTTTCCAGTCAAAGTATGAACAAAGTCTTATTATCGGTGAAATTCTTTTGTTGCTAAACGTGCTTCATATTAATGTAGGAATGGCATTTAATAACAAAAATAATTTAAAAGTTTATAATAACCACCGTGATAAACAATGTTTGTGGCAAAATATTAGAATTTGAGATTTTTCAAATCATAATTTCCTTCAATGGCCAGAACGACTTCAGGTATTCCTTAAAATAATAAATATTTAATAATATTTAATTAAATATAAGAATTTAAATTTTTGTAAACAAATTAGATAAACAAATTTTAAATGTTGGCCCTTTCGCATTGAAATTTTTTTTTGCACTGAAAATGTTTTAAGCTATTGGACGAATGACTGCTAGTCACAAAAATATCAGAAAAGTTAACAATAACCACTGCTATTAACAATTCTTGTCACAAAATTTTAAACCTAAGGTTTCAACAAATTTAAATTTTCTTTGATGGCCAAGTCGGTGGGTTATTGTCAAAAGATTTTGTATTGAGTAAATCTTAGCATGCAGTGTTGTGATTCATTTCCAATCTATTACGATTAAAAATCCGACTTTTTCTAAGTGAAACTGCCAACATTGGAAAATATTTTATGTAAATTGTTTATAAACGTCTAAGTTGTTATATTTCACTAAATATGATCAAAGATACATTTTTTAAAGGAATATCCGTAGTCATTGTAGCGATTAAAGAAAATAAAAATTTTGATAAAATCTTACATTTGAATATTTTGTCACGAAAATTATTTACAATAATGGTTGTTGTTAACTTCTCAAATATTTTGGTGACTAGCAGTTATTCGTTTAACAGCTTGAAACATTTCCAGTGTAAAAAAAATTTCTATGCGAAAGGAGCAAAATTTTTAATTTGTTCATCTAATGTGCTTACAACAATTTAAATTGTTATATTTGATCAAATATCATTATATATTTATTGTTTTAAGGAATACCTGAAGTCTTTCTGGCGCTTGAAGGAAATAATAATTTTTTAAATCTCAACTTCTAATATTTTGCCACTATAATTGTTTATAACAATTGTTATTATAAACTTTTAAATTATTTTTGTCATTGAATGTCATTTCTACATTAATGCGAAGCACTTTTAGCAAAACAAAAATTTTACCAATAATAAGACTATTTTTTAATTTGTTTGTCAAATTTGTTTGCAACAAATAAATGGAATAATAAACAATTTATTGGAATTTTATGAGTCCTTAAACGTAAATGTAGGACAATATAAAGCTTTCCCGATCAGTTATTAAAGCGTAACAAATTGTTATGTACAAAATCTCAGTTTTTCCATACTTCGAGTAGAAAAATGATTAATAAACAAATAGAGAAGACAAAAGTTCGGAGAGTCCAGCTGAACGAAAAAAGTGAATTTAAATATATACACTAAATATATAAATTATATTAAATAATGTTAAATCCATTTTCTCATTTATTAGTCTTTTCATTGACTTTTTACCAAATTATTCCCTCAAACATCTTAATTACAATTACTTTAAAAAAATATTTTCTTCAAAACTTAAAATGGTTAAGATTTTAAAGGTACAAAGATTATTTACTGTGCAACTTAAGATGTAGTCTTACATATTTTAATTATTATTACATTTATATTTGAGATTCGTCACATATTTTTTATTAATTTTTCTGATCATGTATATGTTTTAGATATTATTGTCATTGAAGTATTTAATATTATTAATTTTTCATTAGCTACATTATTAATTTTAACAAAAAATCATTTTTTTCAACTTTAACAAATAATAAAATCAATAATATGAGCAAAGTAAATCACAAAAATATAAAGTTCGAAATGCTTTCAAAATGTATCTCAAAATTAAATTTTATTCATATTAAACAACATATTTTCATGACTTTTTTGTTTTTTTTTTCTTTTTCTTAATGTAATTCAATGAAAAAGACAGACCTACTTTTTGTGGCGCCATCTGTTGGATTAGTTTAACCGAAATTCCCCCCCCCCCCCCCGGATCGTAAGAAAACAGAAAAGTGGGGGCGATACATGGGGGTGCTACAAAGATATTATAAACGTAGATGCGGCACGGGGCGTCAGAGTGGGGAATTATATATATAGGAAATCACATTTTCTGCCCTATCGAGGTGCTGCCCTCATCGTACTACCAAGTCGAATTCTTGTTTTCTCATTCTTCGTAAAATATGACGGTAAAGCATCGACGTGAAGTTGGCAGAGCGACTATGAAAAAAACTAGTTTTATCATATGAAATCGTTTGGTGGTCGTTTGGTGGTGTTTGGTAGCCCACTTTTGACGTTTGGTGGTAAAAATTGAAAAAGTTATCGAATTTTCAAATTTGGGGGGCTAACTTCACGCTAGCACCTCAATTTTTAATATTTTCAAAAATGTCTTGCGGGAATCGTTTCATGGTTTATTGGTGGTGTTTGGTAGTCCAGTTTTGACGTTTGGTGGTCAAAATTGAAAAGGATATGGAACTTTGAAGAAAATGACAGGCATCCCAAAATTTTACTCTTTTGAATTTTTTGCACCAATAAGTAAAGTTATATTTGAGTAATTTTTGTACACAATAAAATTTTTTATTATGTGTACCACCATTTAGTTAACATACGTTGTCTTCCATAATTAAAAGATACATTATTTATTAGTTGCCATTTATCTCATACGAGAAGGGCATTACTGGAGAGAATCAAAATATAAAAATATGCGATGATCACTTTATAGTATTCTTAATAAATTAATAAAATACTAGAATATTTTAGTAATGAAAATTTCGATCTTGAAATAGAGTTCAATCTGTCCACTGACTGTGGCATTTTCAAATTTGGGTATATTCTCTCGATAGTCAGCTCTGGTCGTTTATTCGCTTCTTCAGTTTTTTCTTTATCGTATTTCTGGCATTCTTTAGTTTTCAAACTTTCGCGCCAATGACAAGTACACGAGCACGCCGCGCGACCGCATACGCGGAAACATATGCGCGCTGACACTTGTAATTTTGTTAAGAAAATTAGAAAATTACCATAATTTCATTATTTTTAATTTTTAAACGATAAAATTGGACTACCAAATACCACCAAACGATTTTGGAGCGATTTGTTGCAAACAAAATTCAAAATAGTAAAATTTTGGGGTGCTGGTAATTTTTTTCAAAGTTCCATATCGTTTTCAATTTTGACCACCAAACGTCAAAAGTGGACTACCAAACACTACCAATCGACCGCCAAAAGATTCCCGCAAGAAATGTTGAAAAATATTAAAAAGTGAGGTGCTAGCGTGAAGTTAGCGGCTCAAATTTTAAAATTCGATAACTTTTTCAGTTTTGACCACCAAACGTCAAAAGTCGGCTACGAAACACCACCAAACGACCACCAAACGATTCCATAGGATAAAACTATGTTCTTTCATAATTTCTGTGCCAACTTACGTAGATCGTAAATCAGTAGAAAGATTTTTTGAGGTTAGAGAAGTTTCACATGTATGTATCTCTGAATTTTTTCAGATCTGAAGCTTGATCCAGCTTTTCGGTACAGTCTTTTTTTTAATTATAAAAAAAATGTGGATAGAATTTTCAAATTTTGAAAAAAATTGGTCTCAAAAATTTTAAAAAAGCTTAAACTTTTTGGATTTTGATCAAAAATGGCTATTAAACGAACTCGATCTTTCTTGTTGGTCCCTCGAACAGTGTGTCAAAGCCCAATCCAATCGGACAAGTGTTTCGAAAGTTATTCGGTATACAGACAAAATCAACGACGACACCGGACAGACAAACAGACCCCGACGTAAAAACTTGTTTTTCTGACTCAAGGGGTTTCAAAACGTCGACATTTGATTAAATCCGAAAAAGTTATTTTTCATAAAAAACTAATACCTTCTCATTTTGAATGAGAATGTAAAAATTATCAACAAGATTTGTAGAAAATCTTTTAAAGAATGAAATGATTGTCCTGTAAGTTACAGCCGAAAAATTACAATTTCAAAAATTTAAAGTTGTTCTAAATATTGAGTTAGACTCGCGACCGGTATTATTTCAGTATAAAATATTCCATTTTTAATCTATTTGGTTTGGAAATTAAAAAAAAAAAATTTCAATAGTAAACAATTTGAAAATGAATTGTCACAATTTCAGAGTGAGAAATTTAAACTTGGAATGTTACGATTATAATTGCTTTATTTTTTTATTTCTATTTCGAAGGTAAAAGTATTTTATTTTGATTTTTAAAGAACAGTTAAATAAGCATTAATTTAGAAAAAAAAAACAAATGAGCTGGAGGCTTCTGAATGTTTCAAAGAAAAGAACAAAATTTGGAGCTTCTCAAGAATTTTAAAATATTAGGAAAACAATAAAAATTTCTGGGTAGATTTAAAAGGTTTTTTTATTTCGAAAAAGTACATAAATCAAAGAGAATGTTTAAAAATATTTCAAAACATTTCAAAAGATTTACAATATTAGAAAAAATCTGGAAGCTCTTAAAACAATATTGTGTGCAGGATTTTACAAAAATGTTAGGAAAAATGGGGATTAGTCTAAAAGACATTTAAAAGTTCCGAAAAATTAAAAAAATAATTTTAAAAGATTTAAAATAATTTAAAAGAGAATAGATACTTCCGATGATTTTGAAATGTTGACTTTTTATTTTGAAAAATTACATAATTTTCAGAGGAGGTATAAAAATATGGGACCATTGAAAAAAATTTCGAAAGGGATGAATGAAAAATCCCAAAAAATGAAATCTCCGACACCTGAGTAATAATTTTATCAAAATTGCATTAAAAAATACTTTAAAAAACACGTGCGCTTTGAAAGAAAAAAATGTTCTGTCTAAATTTTCTTCGTACATACATAATAACATTTTTGAAAAAAACTTTGCAGGATTCAACTCAACAACGATTTATATCAAAATTTATTTTTATTATTTTTTTTATTAATAAAAGATTCTATTTTTCAGAACTTTTTTATATTTTATTTATTTTATTTTTCGTGAATTTTCCAATTCGACTTTTATATATCGGGACTTTTATAATTTCGGGAATTTTATTATTTGGTTATTTTTCAATTTACGAATTTTACAATGTCAGGAAATTTATTTTTGGGATTTTTCAGTCGTTTTTTCCGAAAAATAAATTTCCCACATCACTGTAAAAATTTTGAAATTATAACATTGTCGAAATGTAAAAGTCCCAAATTGGCAAATTCTCGACAATTTACAATCTTACCGAATTTGAGAATTGCCGATAGAAAATTTCCGAACTATACAATATCCGGGCTAGACAACTCTCTAATTTGAAAAATTAAAAAATAGTTTGTTAAAAAATGTTTTTTAAATAGAATAATGAAATATTTCTACCCAAGAAAAAACTTTTTAATGTTTAAAGTTTTTAAAAATTATTGTTTGAATTTAAAATAACAATAATTGAACAAATGTATTTTTGGACGAAAAAAGTTGTTTGAAAATGTCCATTTTATTTCTGTACATTACAGAAAACGCTTCCAAAAATAAAATTATTATTTAGAAAAATAAAAATAAATGTCGCATTAAATCAGCCTGCATTGAATCCTGCAAAGTTTGTTTCATTTGAAGCTCACGCGTTTTAAATGTTTGTTTGCATTACATTTTTATACAATTATTAGCTTTTTAAATTAAAAACAATAATTAAAAAAAATTAAACATCAAACAAATTTTTTATAATAAAAATATTTGATTATTTTATTTTCACTGAATAAATAATATGGATCACAAAACTGTTTTCTCAATTTCTGCAATTCGGGAATTTTCTAGTTTGTAAATTTTATCATTAGAGAGCATTCGGCCTGGAGTTTTATTATTCGGGAATTTTCAAATTCGGTAATATTGTAAACTGTCCAGAATTTCATTATTCTAGAATTTTTAAATTCGGTATTTTCAGGTTTCAGCAGAATTTTACATAAATTTTACGCCAAAACGGGAATCATTATAAATATATTCAAGACTCCTGAAAAACTTAAATAATAATTTGAATTTTACACACACACACACACACGCGCGCGCGCGCACGTAAATATAATTAAAAATTTGTCATGGGGACAACCGCTGGATTTCGCTGGGAGCGGGTGCTAATCTGGAAAATTGCACCTGCTTGCAGCGAAATCGCGGTAACATTTCAGCCACAACCACGTCTCACGACCGTGAGATAGGTGGTTGCAGTCTGTAAAGGAATCAATATGACGATTCAGCAAAAGCCTTGTGCACCCTAAGAACACGGAGCGACCCAAGGATAACCGCCTTCTGCATTTTTCCCGCAAGTGTTCTAGCATATTGTTGACACGCAGGGATGATTTTTAGGCCATTAGCAAGTGAAAGCTTGGCACCTTCAAGAGCGCCGATGATAAGGACGATCAATTTAACAGAATATTCCGGGTACAATCGTTACAACTCCCTTATAAGGTCTCGATACCTCTCTTTCTTTTCATTCT
>NC_046660.1:113293047-113299526 GCF_010883055.1 Belonocnema kinseyi | reverse complement strand
AATTTAAAGTTTATTTTAAAATATATTTTATGAAACATGATATTTTTTATGAATGTGCCAGTGAAATTCTGTTCGTCTAATTTTGTTTGCCTATGCGAAACGTAATTTGGCTTGGAACTGTCGTCCTAACATTTAAAAACCGCAAGAACAATTTTCCTATCACTTGGAATTATAATTATATTTTTATAAAAACGTTTGAATATATAATAATTAAGAAATTGAAAAATAAATACGAGAACTTGATTAGACGAATAGTCTAAAAAAATCCGCAGAATTGGCAGACCACAAAAATTAAAATTAAACCTAAATTATTTTAAAGAACTATATAGAGTAAATGTATAGAATGAAAATTATAATCAATAATTTTAGAATTAGTGGAAAATATATGAAACCGTGATATAAATTACTCATAGACTTATATTTGTGGTATTTATTAAAATAACTAAGATTTGCAAAGTTATAAATGTAAAAATGTTTTAATTGGCAATTTACTTTCAATCCAAATGGTTCTTTTCCGAGCTAAGTAACCATTAGTGCGCCTCGAGGGGCCTACTGAGAGTTACTTACAGCGCTCCAAGTGGCTGTTGGCAAAATATATCGATGGGAGTCCGTGTCACGTGCAGGCCCAGTCCAGAGCCCTCTTAAATTTTTGTCGTTAACTAAGGATCACCTCCATGTTCCTTCTACACTTTAAATTTGAATTTAGTTTTATTAAATTTTCATTTCTTTGTCCGTTGCTGCCACTGAGTGAAAAATCACTCCCTGAAATCTGAAGATGCTGAGGGAAAATATAATATTAATTGAACTCAACATTTTGTTCTATATGAATTATTCCATTTATTCAATATTTTTAATTATTTTAATTAGGTCACGCACTCTCACATAATTTTAAAGAAATGACAAGTTTGATTTTCAGAAACCTACGTCCAGGCTTACACTAAAAATATAAGTTTGCAAAAGCTAAAACCGATACAATTTGACCGACGTTAAAACGAACTCTCCCTCTAGATACTAATTCTGACCCCTTTTATAGACTCTCTACTCCCTATGATTTTTATTGATTAAAAAGGGTGTATAGTCTATTAGTCATGGGTTTTACCATCGCAAGTGCATTTAAATTTACCTAGAATATTTTCCCCTTTGAGAATCATCGCATCTTAGAAATACTAAACACTTAAGAATTCATCGAGAATATTCTCCCCTTCTTACAAGTGGTTTTCCAGCTAAATTCCACGCATCAAATGACCGAGTCAGCCCCTATGATTTCAGGACATCCACGCAAACTGCCCCCAACCGTAAAGTGAGTCAGTCCCATATACCCACTCAAATCCATCAAACCTATTTCCCCTTTGTAAATACTCGTTAGCCTATAGTTGAGAATATCAACCATGTGCTAACTCCCGTATTCTTACTACCCTTACTTATGTCTCCTATGCCCTTTTATAATTTTAATTTATTACTTTGTTTTTATCTTAAATTTCCGAATGAATCACCCTTTTCAAGTACCTAGTTTGCAGTTTTGGTTTCATCATAACTTCCATAATGAGTGAACTTGCAATTTTAGAGTTCAAGAAAGTTACAAAAATTCAATTTAAATAAGTGTTTACTTAATTCATACTTTGAATTTCCCGCGCGTTTCCAATATTCCTGGGATAAAGTAATTCCCCGTACTTCCATGGGTGCGTTCCAGGGGACCACCGCACCGGGGTGCACTCGGGTGCACACCGAGCCGTTCCACGATGTTAGGTGAGTGTTGGGCTTCAGTCGGGTGAACCGTTCAGTGGTCACTCGGGTAAAGAGTGGGGTCACTCCACGGGTGACTATTTCACCCACTGAAACTAGGTAGGTGGCAGCCTGGTGGAAGTGAATGAACAGTGGAATTGGCGGGTAGAAGTGGCGGGAATCGCAAGGTTAGTAGGAGACTAAAATTTAGTATCTTCATCGTCTAAAGTTTAGTATCTTCATCACTTTCCACTATTATTGAACACATCACTGTTTGCAATAACAATGACCTCATTACTGAAGCAGCAATTAAAATCTTCTTATCCTGTTATTGCATTTTTTTAACTTTTGTGTAACGTAACCTCAACTATCTTTCACCAAACATACACTCGACGCACACTCGAAACCGTCCATTCTACCATTTTCTTTCCACTTCACCCTAGTAAACTCCGCCCACTTCTTTACTTCACTAACCAATTCACCCGGGTAGTCGCCTGGAACACACCTCATCATGGTGCCCCTAGTTTCTTTTTATAACCAATGAAAATTTCCGGAATCAAAAATGCTACTACGCTCCACCTTCCTCCGTATTTTTAAAAGATGTTTCTTAATGAAACAGCTTTTATTTGCGGTATCTTACAAAGGACCCCGCAACAAATGTATGAGAAAATGGCTTTCCGTGGATTCAGCTAAAACTTTATCATTTTTAAGGTTATGCGGCGCTAAGCGCTCAAGGTCAGTGAATAAAACGAATTACAACAGATTTTGTTACAAAAGCGATGTCAACATAGAAATCACGGTTCAGATCGTGGTCTGTCATATTTTCGCCTATATCATTGACTCATATAGCGCGCTTCTCAAAACGATCAAATGCTAAGCGCCCAAGAGTTTAACTTGACTAATTAATCACTTCTTTAAAGGCAGAAATGGTACCCAAAGTAACATTAGTAACTAGTGCGTACATTCCGAAAATTACATTGTACTGTTCTCAAGAGTGCCGAACGCTAAGCGCTCATGATCAGTGAATTGAACGAATTACAATAGATTTAGTTACAAAAGCGATGTCGACATAGAAATCAAGGTTCAGATCGTAGTGTGTCATATTTTCGCCTACACTGTTGACTCATATAGCGCGCTTCTCAAAACGATCAAATGCTAAGCGCCCAAGATTTTAACTTGACTAATTAATCACTTCTTTAAAGGCAGAAATGGTACCCAAAGTAACATTAGTAACTAGTGCGCACATTCCGATAATAACAGTGTACCCTTCGCAAGAGGGTTGAACGCTAAGCACCCATGATCAGCGAATAGAACCAATCCCAGTAGCTTTTGCGAAATACTAAACTATTTCTGGCTCTTGATTCGGATTCGCTTGTTCACCTTTATTAGCAGCGTCTAGAATCCTTTGTAGCAAGGAAGTTTGAGGATACTTTACGTGTTGCTGGTGACGTGCATAACCCAGGAACCATAAAACGCTTGCAATATGTGCGCAAGTGCCAAGAGTTCTGGCCCCTGACTTACATGTGCAGTAATAACCGAGAAGCGTTTCGTTATTGTCTGGTCCTATGTCATCGATCTCATTGAACGCTATCCACAGCTGGTACCTTTTCGCATTTCGGAAACGAGAAAATACTCGTACTCTGATCAAACCAGGTTCATTAAGTCGCGTATCTAGTTGAAACTCCTCATCTTCTTCTCGTTGCAGCTTGTCTTGAACGTAAGATGGGGCAGGTTCTACTTGATAAACGCCAGTTGTTATGTCGCGTATTTCTTCCAATGTAAGGCAAGGAAACTGTGGCACTTGATGTTCATGCAGGCGATTCCAATTTGCATTTCCGTAGCGCATATTGTCCACTTCTACGCGCGCTTGCACAATATTTGGCTCACGAGCTCTCGCTATATATTCTCTTGCAAGCTCTGCTGTAGCGCCTTGCATCTCGATAACAAGATGGTATCGATTAATTATGGCACCAGCAATACGAAAGAAGTCACTTAGATTGTGTACATGTGCCATCGGAATGGTTTTCTCGAAAAACTTGAAAATGGACTTTATGTGGCCATTTCTGGATTCCACTATCCATCTAGATTTCGTTATTAGCCGAGCTTCGTTTGCTTCTTCCGTTGTCAATTGACTCTGTCCTTGTCGGAGAAATGGTGGTATCTTGGACACAATTCCTAAGCGTTCTAAAAGTGGTTGGGCATCTCTATATCCATGGTCCTCTATAAAAAATATCACCAATGTCGAAAAATGCTCTCATACCTTCCACATCTGTTTCAAATTCGTTAATGAGCATTTGAGCGTCATTGTTTCGCGAGTCGGAAAAATATGGTCCTTGTATTTCAAGTATGTATCTGTCTGGAGCAACAATGAGAGCAGGTTTTATCAAATGAGGTCCTTTATGTTTGCAGAATGACTGTCGAAGTACGCGAAAGTTACTGCTCTTCTGCATGTAAGCATAAGTTCTATCGATGATAGCAATAGCTCTGGGAATTTCTGGTTGTGGATTATAAAGTTCATTGGCGAATGATGTCACGTGTCTTACAATGAATTCCTCTCTTCTTATCGCATTAAATCCAATGTTACCAGGCACAAATCGCTGCATTAAAGACTCTTTTACAGTAGAAATGGCCATGCTTGTAGCTTGCTAGCTCGAATAATGAAAAATCTCTTTCAGTAATTCATCAGAAACACCTTCACGCATTTTGCAAAGGAAAGTCAGCAGATCTTTTTTCCTCACGTATCTGGCACCATGTCCATGTAACTGCGGAATAGGATCACAAAATGCATACAATTATCTAAATTGTTCCTATGTTACAGGAGCAATAGCTTCAAACTCGTCATCAGGGAAACTATCCTCATTATTAAACGCCGCGGCCGCATGAACATTTGCTTCGTTACGAAGTTGCTGCAAAAAACAGAAGTAACTGCTGTCCCGGAATCCTATACGGTCTATTAATCGCTTGTAGTCGAGGAAGCAAGGGGCCTAAGATGAAACCAGGTTCATCCAAATGATTTAAGCATGCTCTTGTTTCTTCTGGAATGAAAATTTCCTTGTCAATAAAAGTGTTAACTCTACATTCAATTGAAAGCCTTGGAGTATTAACATCAGCATTACAGAACATGCACGTTTGTTTTCCTGTTTGTGTAAGAACATTCAGTCTTAAACAGCCTGGGTCACGTTGGAGCTCCTCTATCTCATTGCGAATCGATTGATTGCAATTGAGACATAACCTACTCTCATCGGCGACTTCAAGTGGTGGTCTTCGCAGTTGAAGGCTTCTAAAAATTACAATGTTTTGCCTATCAGGATTATTATTTCCATCAATTCGAGCCATTTGTCCCGGTTGATAGATTCTATCGCACACATAGAAATTAACTCGTACTCTGAATACCATTTTTTAACCATAAGAGAAACAAGCTCTTATGATCTTCAAAGGCAGAGGAATGTATTAATAAAAAGAAAGAAAAATTCAGAAACAACAAAATAAAACAAATAAACACAAGAAACTAAACACAAAAAGGGAATAAGAAATACAAAACAATTAATACAGAAGGGAACAGATAGGACTTTTTTTTCCTAAGATTACCAATAAGATTACTATCTGCACTCGAGACCTTTCACAAAGAAATGACAAGCATACCATCGTCAATGGAAATAATAAGTGAATGCTGTTTAATATATATATGAATATATGGCAACTGCATCAATCAATCAATATATATATATATATATATATATGTGTGTGTGTGTGTGTGTGTAATATAATAATAAGTGAATGCCGAGGTTTCAACTGTTTTAAAGTCATTCGGCATACTTTCAGTTCGTCGCTCATTCTGAAGTCGTTTGCTTTTTGCTATAAAAAGTGACAGTTGTTCATCATGCAGCATTCACTCATTCGCCAAGTTCAAATCTTCTGCGCTTAGCGTTTGCCCGTTCATTGTCATTGGTTTGGCTAAACATGTTACTGACCACTTCTTGATGCGTGTTTTGTATACAGACATCGCTTGTGTCGCGAAAGCTACTAGGATTGGTTCTATTCGCTGATCATGGGCGCTTAGCGTTCGGCCTTCTGGTGAAGGGTACACTGTTATTATCGATGTGCGCACTAGTGACTAATGTTACTTTCGATACCATTTCTGTCTTTCAAAAAGTAATTACTTAGTCCAGTTCAAATCTTGGGCGCTTAGTGTTTGATCGTTTCGAGAAGCGCGCAATATAACTCATTGGTTTGGCTAAACATATTACTGACTAATTTCTGATGCGTGATTCTTATAGTGATATCGCTTTTGTCGCTAAAGTTACTAGGATTGGTTTTATTCGCTGATCTTGAGCGCTTAGCGTTCAACCCTCTTTCGAAGGGTAGAATGTTATTATCGGTATATGCGCACTAGTTACTAATGTTACTTTGGGTACCATTTCTGCCTTTAAAGAAGTGATTAGTTAGTCAAGTTAAAATCTTGGGCGCTTAGCGTTTGATCATTTTGAGAAGCGCGCTATATGAGTCAACGTTGTAGGCGTAAATATGACAGACCACGATCTGAACCGTGATTTCTATGTTGACATCGCTTTTGTAACAAGATCTGTTTTAATTCGTTTTATTCACTGATCTTGAGCGCTTAGCGCCGCATAGCGCTAAAACTGTCCATTTTTTTGAATTTTTTTACGGATATTTCATCCAGCACTTATAACCTTAAAAATTACAAAGTTTCAGCTAAATCCACCGAAAGCCATTTTCCCATACATTTAGTGCGGGGT
>NC_046660.1:113262607-113292947 GCF_010883055.1 Belonocnema kinseyi | reverse complement strand
GTTTTTATAACCTCATACTTGACTTCTTGCTTGTATCTAAACATTAAACCCCGTGAAACCTAAAAAAAGCTCTTATGTTATCCGAAGAAAGTGGCGTATCCCATCCCCTCACTCAGAGCTTCCTCCTTCGTTGCGATATTTAGGAAGACGCCAGGGGGATAGTCATCCTCAGTCATCACTCTCATACTCCGGATTACTACCAGGTCCTCTAGCCGGAGGAAGTATAAGTTTCGGATTATAAAATCGGCGTCCAGCTCGACCCGGCACCTTATTAGTGCGTCGCGGCACTCGACGCATGTTATAGTTGATGTCGAATGGAACGCTGGGGTCCTGTTGGACAACAAAATTCCTATAGTCTCAGAAAAGAGAACTCAAAGAAAATTGTACGAGGTAAAATAATTCCGACTCACCTACACACGGGACACAGTTGAGTATTCCGAGACATGATAAAAGCGATAGGCCAGCCTGGCCAAGTAATCAACCCGAAAATTCGAGATCGTGCCAGGGTCTGCATTGATTACCGGCTGCATTATCTCCCCCATTTCGCACTGCACACCCAAACTGGATGCAACCTTCTGCTGGTTCATCGGAACCGAAATCGAGGTGACTACGTTTCGAAATCTTTCCATTTTAACCTCTCAACAAAATTTTCCTTTCCTCGCGTCCGATTTTTCATACACTGTTTCTTATTGCGTTCTATTTATCCCTTTGTTTGACCTTATCAATCAAATTTATAATTAATATTACTTTACTTTCAAATATTTGGATTTCTATATCCATATAAATACATTTATATGAAAATATAAAATTTTTGTTTAGTTGATTTAATTGTTGTCAGCAATTTTACTTTACATTTAAATTTTAATTTATTTCGTCAGTTATAGCGCGGATTTTAAATTGAATTTACAAATATTCATAGTTTTAATTCAATATTGATATTTTTGAAAAATTTTATATTAAAAATGGATACATAAACATATATTTCCACGCATATACACGTACATCCCCACATGACTATCTCTGAACAGAACGTCATAATAAAAAGGATAATCACGAGGTATTCCTAGTGAGATTTTAATTTTAATCAATTTAAATCAATATAATCGAAGTCTGTTTCCTCATGTGTATTATAAAAGAACTCCACTATTTCCCGGTCATTAAAGCTTGAAGTTGTTAATTCAGTTTATTTTGTTATCTATTGCTTTATTCGGACAGTGAATTTCATATCATTAATTCATTGATATTGGCTTTCTTAGGAGAATATCCCTTAAGATGCAGTTGCCATAAGGCTTTCGCACCTTTCTCAAGGTCAAGGTGCACGGGCAACGAACGCGCGGCGCCCCGCCTCTCGCATTCCATGGGTCCCCCTTTGTTTGCGTGTGTCGCGGCCCATAATTTAGATAAGAAATTTGTCTCAGAATTTGTACTCATTAAAATTAAATATCAATTTAAAATAGTATAATAAACGTAATCTGGCGCGAAATTCAAATTGTAATATGAATAAATGAGATTTGAAGTTGTAATTAATATCAATTATTAATTTTAATTAAATTTTGTTACTTAAATTATCATTTATCGTTTATTAATTGATTATATTATACAAAAAAATAGATTGTAATTTTTTATAATTTTTTAAATCTATTTTATTAGAAATGGGCGAAAATTTAACTTTACAGAATTGTGTTTAAAATCCCTCATCGAAAATTTTAAATTTATGCATAAATATAATTTATCATGTTCTATTAAAAATTTTGTTTTAAGGTTTTTCAATTATAATAAGATTTAAAGGTGATATCATCCTGTGAATGCATAATATTTTATTATATTTCGGCTACATTTTATATTAAATTTTCATCGCATAATATTTCATCGTACTTCATTCGTTTATGTAATGTTTATTAGGATTTCGTACGGCCTTTATTAAATCTCTTTACAAATATCCATGATTTGTAAAATTGTACATTTATCTTCATGACAAGAAAACGTTAATTGTAACAAATAGTTTTAGTATTTATTTAGAAATCCTTGATTTTAAAATAAATTATTTAAGATTCCCTTGGAACTGCGGCCAATTTTAGCCTATTCAGATGCACAATCTTAGTTTTATTGGGTCCTATTTTGATCAATGCATCGCAATTCCCAATTATTTGCTTAATTTGGAACGGACCAGAATATTTCTTATAAAATTTATAAACAGATGGAGGTTTTACCATAAACAAGAGTATGGAGAGAAAATCCTGTAGATTCATGCGCGGATGAATTATATGAAAACATGGCATATCGTAGCCATTCATCCCAATCCTGTTTTGTACCAAATTGTTTTAAATATTCAATCAGCCTATGATGACTTCTTTCATGGGTACCCAGCGATTGAGGGTGATAAGAAGTTGAATGAATTTTCTCAATTTTAAAAATTTTACAAAAAGTTTCCATCACTTTACTCATAAAATTACTTCCCTGATCAGCCTGAATAACCCTTGGACAACCATGTCGCATAATAAATTGTTCCGCCAATGCGACTGCTATTGTTTCAGCCTCCGCATTGGGTATAGGAATCGCATCAGAAAATTTTGAAAAATTGTCTTGTATAGTTAAAATAAATCTATTACCTTTAATAGTCTTTGGTAAAGGTCCGACAATGTCAATTTGAACTTTATCAAAGGGTTCTTTAGGAGTCTCTGTGATTTCCATAGGAATTTTTGTTTTGACCCTTACTAATTTTCTTTCCTGACAATTTCGACAAAGCTTAATGTAATTTTGAATATGTTGCTTCATATTTTTCCAATAAAATTTATTTCTAATTCTCCAAAAAGTTTTTGAAACCCCTCTGTGTCCCCCTGCAGATGATTTGTGGAATTCCTTCACGATTCTTTCACGATCAGTCACCGGTGGAATTTTTACTTCCCCTCAACAAATTACAACAAACATTTCGGTATCTTTAAATTGTTGCCTTAAAATTTGTTCGATGGATATCCAAGACACCCATGGACATAGGAAACAAGGTACTAGGCATGCCATTGCGGGGGTGATGCAATGAGGGGGGAGGTCCGCCACCTTTTGATGTCCCGCGACAAACATGGCAGCGCCCACATTTTTATATTTTCATGCACAGTTTGTCGGCAAAAATGCTCGTGCGCATAATCAAATGGCATATCGTAAGATGGCGACTCTCCCTACTCATGGAATTCTCCCCCCTCCCGTGGATTCAATGGCGCTCGCCCAAGTTAGGTGGCATGCCTAGTCCCGTGTTTCCTATGTCCATGCAAGAGACCCCATTCAGATCAGTATCATAACTCGGAACCTTAATACATTTTACATTCAAAGTTTCTATTGCACTTTTAAGGGCCAAAATAGCATTTGATATTGTATTTAAAGAAAGTTGATCGTCAAATTTATTTTTAATGATTACGTTGAAAATGTACCGGCCTTTATTCGCGAAAAAAATTACCTCCCCAATTCTAGGGCTTCCCTCAATTAGATCATTAATTTTTATTATTCTAGAGTTCAGTACTTTCTGATTCACTATTGATTTTAATTCACAATCTGCTGGAATAAAATTAACTATGTGACCATTTCCAATTGTAATTTTATCATTTCTATACCTGATTTTGCCATACAAAATCACTAAAACGAGTGAATTATTTAGTTGAATCTTATCTCCGTGAAATCCATGATTAATACCTTCAAAAACTCCTGACCTAACACTGCAAAGGCATCCCCGAGTGCAGGCCGTGGCTGTTACACTTTTATCATTTCCATGACACTTTTTGTCATAATTTTCCTGACGCTGAAAAACATCATTTAGGCATTTAATGCCTCCCTCAGCCGATAGCCCACCTGCTCTTCCCTGAGTAGGTATATCTATGACACTCTCCTCCCTCATCCTGCTCGCTTGTCAAGGCTTCGACTTAGTCGCCACATCGCCCGGCCTCGGGTTCCCTAAAATACTAGCTTCCATGAGAGTTACCGGCATGAAAGGTGTGAAACTGTAGGTTGCCGCATACAGTGGTAGCCGCGTATCGCATGCATCCACGGGATAGTCTCCACTTCCCAGACTTGTCTTTTCACCAAGACGATCATTTTTTAAGGCACAATTCTTAACTTCTCTAACAATTCCGGGATTCGAGTTCCCATCCTCCGCAGCTAGTAGCATAGGTAAGGTCCTATGGTAGGTCGCCGCTTAGAGGTCCCTATCCCGACACCGGCAGCGATCGGAAACTTAGTCGTACGGATCGCTGTACCCGAGGGGGCTTGTACTATCGCTGTTGCTTCATCATCTGCAGTATCATATACGCTATGATCACTGCCATCCTCCTCTGAATCAGAAATATCTGATTCCTTTCCGGGATTTACACAATCAAAAATTTCACCAATCATAAAAAAATTTTCAAGCAATTCGTCTATTTCATTAGTTTGTTCATTTTTAACATATTTGTCATTATTGAAAACCTCTTTCCCCGTGGTGCACTCACGGATCCGGGCCGAGCCAAGCATTCCATACAAACTCAACTTTCCGTCTCGCAATTGCTCTATATTGCAAGGATTTCGAGACAAAGCATCAGCGTTTGAATTTATTTTACCCGGTTTATATTGAATTTCATAATTATATTCACTAAGCTTAATTTTCAATTTAGCTAAGCTTGACATAGGATCTTTTAATCCATGTAGCCAAATTAAAGGTCTATGGTCAGTAATAAGGATAAATTTATGTCCATATAAATAAGGGCGAAAACATCTAACAGCCTAACTATAGCAAGACGTTCCTTCTCAGTTATACTATAATGTATTTCTGCATCATTCAAAGTTCTAGATCCAAAAGCTATTGGTAAATGTTTATTTATTTACCCTTGACTTAATACTGCTCCCAATGCAAAATTTAATGCGTCAGTAGTGAGTAAAAATGGCCTTGTAAAATCTGGATATTGCAATAGTGGTTCTGAGCAAATTTTATCCCTTAAAATTTCGAATGCATTTTGTTACAAATCAGCCCAATGAAAAGGAACATCTTTCTTCAATATTACAGTCAATGGTTTTGCTTCTTTAGCAAAATTAGGGATGCATCGCCGATAATACCCTATTAATCATAAAAATTGCTTAATATTTTTCTTACGTCTAGGAATCAGAAAATTTTTAACTGCTTCTATTTTCTGGGGTCCGGTTTTACCCCACATTGAGTAATAATATGACCCAAATACATAATTTCTTTCCTTAAAAATTTACATTTTTCCGGTTGTAAAACCAAACCAGCTATTTTTAATCGTCCAAAAAGTGATTTTAATTTCCGTGCATTATCTTCCAGGGAACTTGCATAAATTATAATATCATCCATATAAACAAACAATTCCACCCCTGTAACACGCTGAAAACTCGATCCATTAACCTCTAAAAGGTAGCCGGAGCATTTTTCAACCCAAATGACATTCTTGTATATCTAAATAAGCATAAGGGGTGGAGAAAGCAGTTTTTTCTCTTGAATCAGGATCCATGGGAATCTGATGAAATCTCGAGGCAAACTCCAAAACCGAAAAGTACTTGGCGTCCCCGAGCTGGTCAAGAATATCGCTAATATTTGGAAGGGGATACGCATCGGTTACTATTTTTTTCGTTCAATTGCCTGTAATTAAAAACCATTCGCCATTTTTGTGGTGCTCCCTGGTCACTTTTCTTTGGAACAATCCAAAGAGGAGAGTTATAAGGGGAATCCCATGTTTCTATAATTCCATCCGCAAGTAAATTAGAAACCTGCTTACGAATTTCTTCCTTATGTACTTCAGGAAAACGATCCTGCTTTACATTAGAAGGTTGATTGTCAACAGTAATTATTTTATGTTTTACAAGGGTGGTCGCTCCCAATTTATCCTCAGGTAAATAAATAAATCTAAGTGATCCCCAAATAATTCAATTAAATTTCGTTTTTCCTCATCGTTTAAAGTTTTTAAATCGATTAATTTTAAAACCTGAACAAGCCTCTAGGCTTTCTCTTTCTCCCAGCCATTCGCACCAACCGTAGACGCATCATTTTGCCTCCCACGCGCGTCCTTGGCTGCTACCACTGCACACTCCTCCATTTCAACGGGAGGCAAGGTCAGCGACACGCTACTCGCAGTGGTATTGATCGCATAGCATCTAAGGCAGACCCCGATCTTACTCCCTAAAGACTCTCCAATGAATAACACAGGACCGCGTTCACTCTCCGAATATACCCCCCGATTACATATGTATCTTTTACTGGTATCTCTATGAATATTTTAGTTCTAGCTGGAATATTAATTGTGGAATAAGAAACATCAGGCAATTCTAGAACTCCCAAATTTATTTTAAGATCCCCGACTATTAATTTGGCATTTTAATTTTTCAAAAATGACATCCCTAAAATCCCCCCTTGATTAATGGGAAAGTCGTCTGGAACAATTTGAAAAAGTGATTCTATTCCCTTTATCACTGTTTCAAATTCTCCCAAAGTTTGAATTACCTCCGAACCAATTCCTACCAAGTTATATCTTTTGTTTTTATTAATCCATGTTCTTGAATCGACATTATGTATTTTAATTAAATTCAAATCGCATCCCGTATCAATCAAAAATAAGGTAATCTCTTTATAAAAATTTCCATCTTCAACCCTAATTACTGGGTTCGCTTTTGAAAGTCGAGGGTCTCTGATCTGGAGGATGTTTTTCCGCCTGGGTGCTGAAATAGTTTCGAGGTCATCACAGCACCGACTTAATGCCTCTTTTGTGAGTTTAAAAAGTTCTGAGCGGACTGAGATCTATTATTATGTTCTTCATTGTGCTTTTGTTTTAATTTACATTGCGTAATAATATGATTGGCATAATGACAATAACTACAATAAAATTTAGACCTTTCATTTGGTGTTAGATTATTTTCTTGCGTAATTTTAGGACACTCGCGTTTAAAATGCCCACATTCATTACAATTATAGCATTTTATAGATGCGAGTGATCGCCCCGAGATGGCCCTGGTGCTTCCATATCACTTCTGATATGGACAACACGTCTCTGATTCCCAAATTTGAATTTATTCTCGACATTATCTCGAAAAGAAGGACCCTGAAATCTATTGTGAGTCTTATTCCAACTTTTATTCTCTAAGTTGGCCTCCGTAGCAATTTCGATTGCGTTATCGAAGCTTAATGGGGTTTTCTCTGACAAATGAAAGAGTGGCGCGATCCAAACCCCTTGTAAAGTTTTTAATAGCATTTTCCTTATATTCTTGGCAACTTTCTAATCCCTTTTCTCCCTGTGTCTTTTTCATGACTAAAGTAATTATTTTATTCAAAATTTCGTTAACTCTAGTACCGTACTCGATTAATTCCTCTTTTTCTCACAAGTAATTGTGGCTAATTCCTGCATAAGCTGACTTGTGTCTAGTTTTGGTGAAAAATGTGTTTCTAAGACCTGCATTAACCGTTCAAAATCTATCCCAACTCTATCCTGTATATATCTTCTAGCCTTTCCCGTTATCTTTGTTCTAATCAACATAACAACGTAATTTACTTCCTTACCTTCTAACCCTACGGCTGCTGCTCTGCAATGTTCTATAAACAATGCCATAGACATATTTTCACCTGCAAATTCTGGAATTATGTCCCGAGATAGTTTTAAAGTTTCAGTAATTTTCCTTTGTGTTTTAAAATCATTCTTTGTACCCAATGCCCTTGAAGTACTATCAAGACCCTACATAGCCTCCACTTGATCTGGACTTTCAATTATTAACTCCTCGCCCCCATACACATTTGATTGACGAAGGACTTTCCTTCCACTTAGTGGAGATTGTGGTCCTCCAGGACCACCATCTCCACCCCCTAAGTTTTCGCCACTATCATTATTTGGCATACTAATTCTTTCGGAATTATTTCCCGATGTCCTCACTTAATTTGTCGTACCTGATTCCGACAAGTCACTCATTTTTTTACAATTCTAGTTAAATCGTTCAATTCTACGAAGTCGCAAAAATAATACTATAAACTAAAATCGCAAAAGTTAAAAGCCGCAAAAATGTGAGAGAAAATATTACTGAGTGCGTGACCGACCTCTATTAGTTGACAATTTCATGTATGATCCAGCATATGTAGATGTGTGAAGTATCCTTTCAGGCGGCTGTTTCTTCGCGTTGGATGTTAATCCTCCTTGTATCAAGGCTCCAGCCTGCTGTTTTGATTGCCCTTCCTTCTGATCCTTAGTCCTTTTGAAGAATGGTCCTCTATTTAAATACTTTTCTTTATTAATTTTATTAACCTGATGGTAACGGAGAAGTATTTTCTGCCGCAGACCCTCGTTATCCACCTTGATCCCTTTTTACAGAGGAAAACCGCAGCAGTCAAGAAACCTCTGTAAGATCCTTCAGTTCTAAGGAGGAAATTCCAATTTTCAAATTTGTGCCGAACTGGGTATTTCCAGAAAATCCTTTCCTTTTACTTAGCTATTTTTGAAGTCTGAGACCCGTTCTAAGGAGCTACTAGATCCACCCTTTAGCGATGTCAAACTATCGAAAATTTTCCCTTAGAAGTTTCCTGTTTCTGACCAGAATCCTCTCCAGGTGATAATCAAATCACGTCCTCTTATTGAAATGTCAATCAGAAAGAAAAGGATGATGACTACCCGATGATAGACGTCCCAATACCGGATCCAAATTAAGATTTTCCCTTTTCTTCCATTTTTATTATTGATTTTATTTATATATTATTCTCCCAATGAGTGCACTCAAAATTGATCACTTCACTTATAGGCGCAACCATTCACTGATGATATCTAACACTTTTCACTAATTTTACTCGATTAAGAACAAAGAAAAATTACAATTTGACTAAAAATTCAAAATTTTCTCTCTCTTCACAAATTTTCAGGTGCAGACTATCCCACCGCTATCACCAGAAAATATGTCACGTCCAGGCCCAGTCCAGAGACCTCTTGAATTTTTGTCCTTAACTAAAGATCACCTCCATGTTTCTTCTACACTTTAAATTTGAATTTAGTTTTATTAAATTTTCATTTGTTTGTCCGTTGCTACCACTGAGTGAAAAATCAGTTTCTTGAAATCTAAAGATGCCGAGGGAAAATATAATATTAATTGAACACAAGATTTTGTTCTATATGAATTATTCCATGTATTCAATATTTTTAATTATTTTAATTAGGTCACGCACTCTCACATAATTTTAAAGAAATGACAAGTTAGATTTTCCGAAATCTACGTCCAGGCTTACGCTAAAAATGTAAGTTAGCAAAAGCTAAAACCGATACAATTTGACCGACATTCAAACGAACTCTCCCTCTAGATACTAATTCTGACCCCTTTTATAGACTCACTACTTCCACTGATTTTTATTGATTAAAAAGGTTCTCTGGTCTACTAGTCATGGGTTTTACCATCGCAAGTGCAATAAAATTTACCTAGAATATTCTCTCATTTAAGAATCATCGAGTCTTAGCAATACTAATCACTTAAGAATTCATCGAGAATATTCTCCCCTTCTTACAAGTGGTTTCCCAGTTAAATTCCACGCATAAAATGACTGAGTCAGCCTCTATGATTTCAGGACACCCACGCAAACTGCCCCCAATCGTAAAGTGAGTCCTTCCCATCTACCCAATCAAATCCATGAAACCTATTTCCCCTTTGTAAATACTCGTTAGCCTATAGTTGAGAATATCAACCATGTGCTAACTCCCGCATTCTTTCTACCCTTACTTATGTCTCCTATGCCCTTTTATGATTTTAATTTATTACTTTGTTTTTATCTTAAATTTCCGAATGAATCACCCTTTTCAAGTACCTAGTTTGTAGCTTTTGTTTCATCCTAACTTCCCTGAAGAGTGACCTTGCAATTTTAGACTTCTAGGAAGTTACAAAAATTCAATTTAAATAAGTTTCTACTTAATTCATACTTTGAATTTCCCGCGCGTTTCAAATATTCCTGTGATAAAGTAATCCCCCATACTTTCATCTTGGTATCCCTAGTTTCTTTCCATGACATATGAAAATTTCCGGAATCAAAAATATTACTTTGTTACATTCGTATGTGCTATCTGCGAGTGGCGGTGTGTAGAGGGGAAGTGACTTTTTTCGCCGGACGCGCCGTCTATATTTATGGCGGGCAACTAAGCCCGCACCGCATCTACGTTTATAATATCTTTGGTATCTACGTTTCGACCATTAAGGGTATTGTCACACCTCTGCCTGCTTGCCCGGTGCAGGCAAGCAGCTGCCCGAGACCGTTCACACCTTGGGTTTTCCGTGTGTGTAGAATCTTAAAATCGCGCGGGAATTTTAAATATGGTTGAATTTTTAAATGAAATAAACCAAGTTTTTATAGTTAAAATTGACAATTATGATAATGAGTTTCATTTATCCAATTTAATGTAAAAATAAGAGATAAAATATTCAACCCTGTATTGAGTATTTCAGAAATTGTCAAGTGTTTACAGAAAAGTCAGTTTGTCAGTCGTAGTGTTGGTATGTTTTGAGTGTTTCATAGATTTCGCCGTTTCTTTACTCCCCGTTCCAACAGCCTTAAGAATATTTCAAATACTTGAAAACATAGTTTGTTCAAATCATATCAATATTATCTGTTTACTTCAAAATTAAATTAAAATTTAAATATTTGGAAAATTAGTGGTAGGTTATTGCACAGGGATGTCGCATTTTCAATTAGGTATTTCACGTTGGTTGGGCGAAATCCAAGATGTCTGAAAGCCGAGAACCAAACAATAATAACCATTACCATTAACCAATATCCATTAAAAAATGTGTGAGGATTTTATTAATAAATTGAATAGCTTTTTTAAATTTAGAAATTGTATGTTTCCTAATACACTTATAGTGAAAAATCGGGACTGAAAATCCCGAAAAATAAAATTCTCGACACTGTATCATTCCTGAATTGGAAACTACCCGAATAATAAAATCGTTCTCGAATTTGAAAATTCCGGTATAAGAAAATTCCCAAACAGTTTATAATATTAAAGAATTTAAAAATTCCCGATAGAAAATGGCCAATTAATAAAGTATCGAAAATAAAAAATTCCCGAATTGGAAAACTTCTCAAACACTTAAAAAAATGAGTTTTCAATCAATATGATTAATTACTTGAATATATTTGTCTTTTTCAATAAAAATTCCAAAAACCATGAAACAACCGTTATTATTAGAAGCGTATCTCATTCCATTTACGAGAAACATTGTATTAATTCCAATTTTTAACATTTAGAAAAAAAATTAGATATCTGGAATCATCGAAACTCGGAGATTCCGAATGATTATGTTTTAGGCTGTTAACTATGAAATTAAAAAAATCTATTTCTAAACTTTAATCCGAAGGCTTAACAAATGACCCTTGAGTGTCGGGTACCCTATTGATATAGCCTCTCTGCTTGTTATTTATGATCGTATTTTTATTTCAGTTTCGGAAAGGACATTTTAGAGCCTTTAAAACATTTAAACGAGCTACCTGGACCTTTAAATATATCGACCTCAGTGCCTGCGGAGAATTTCGCAGAGCTTCTCAGAGCCTTGAAAATCTTTAGCATATACTCTTGAGATTTCTATCGGTAGGGCAGACCTCAAAAGTACTTCATTAAAGAAATTTGATTCTTTTAATTTAGCAGAATTTCCTAATTGAAATCGTAATGTATCCTGTATAAATAACTTTAAACGGACATCACATAGGATGTCTTCATGGTGTCTTTATGATGACTATGATATCTCTGTGTAACTTATAGATTTATGATAAAATAGTTTTTCCACTTTTAGAACAGTTTCGGGCTTTCTCTAGAGGATTTTTTTGGCTTCGTTCACATTTTCACAATAAAACTTAGAGAAATCTCATAGCCAAAATATTTCTGAGTTGAACTTGAAAAATTCATTTTAAAAATTAAGTCTTAATCAGTTTTTTGTAATATTTCAGAGCATTTAAGCATTCAAGTCTTGTGAGAGAAAAATATAGAAATACTTTGAATTTGGGTTGATTTCGAATAATGATAATCTTATACAAGACGCTTCAAACCTGGATATATTTTCAAGACATTCTTAAAACGAAAAAATGCCAGATATAGGACCTTTTAAAGACATCCTTAAGCCGTACTGATAACATCTTCAAAATATACTTCATGGGACTAGATTAGAACGTCTTTATTACGACCTCATGACGTCTTTTTGTAAAAGCCTAAATACGTCCACAAAAAGACGTCTTTAGGATGACTTTAAGCCAAGTGTGCCCATTGGTTATTAGGTATTTGTCGCAGAGGCAGAGGCTGGCAATGCGAGGAAAAGCGTTGAAGGGTACATTGTAATAGCTAGCGGCTTAAAGATACTGTGTGAATGGATGTTATTTTTTAAGAGGTAGTTGTAAGAAAATTCGGTAAAAAATGGAGATATAAGCAAGTACATTTTTTAATACCAGCAGGCCGAAAATAAACGTTTATCTGAATAGCCTGGGACGATCGCCTGTCTGCACTGAGCAGGCAAATAGAGGTATAAATCCTCCTTTAATGTAAAATCGAGGCAACTGTACTTTGATCTTGATTGGTGTAACATAACCGAAATCGGAAGTTCTAAAATATGCGCGATATTCAAATCAAATTAAATCATGAGTGAATAATACTTTTGAACAGGCACTTTTTACTATTCACTGAAAATTCAAGTATTTTGTATAAAGATTCCTTTTTATTGGATAAAAATTATTTCCTAAACTGAAAATTGAACTGTTTCTTTTTTGAAGACAGGGCGAGATAACTTCCACAAGTAGCCTTGAAATGATCTCGGTTTCCCTCTTCATTTTGTCTTTTTTTTTATTTTCGAGATTTACAATGATATTTTTACGTTATTTTTAATTTACCTGTTATTAAGTCGTTATTTTTTATTGAGTCCATTTTAACATTTGTCAAAGCTTTTTCTTTGTACACCTTTTCGTCAAAATTTAAAATATATCTTTTCCCTTAACATATTATTTACTCTTATAAAGTTTATGTAAAATAATGTTTCACATACATAGCATACGTTATACTCAATTTTCCTATAAATTATTTTTTTAGACTTACAAATTTGTTATTAAGCTAGAAACTGAAAATCTATATAAAAACCGTTCGTATATTTATCCGCAACAATAGTTCATCGGCTATAAAACATTTATCTTACATATAATTTCGAATAAATTACAAAATATACATTTTCATATATGAAATCGATAACAATTATTTAAATAAAAACGACTAGCCTAGAGAATTTTCAAATTACGTACGTTTCACATTCTAATTTCTCAAGAAAACATTATTTTGAAAATCTATCATCATGCTTCACATCTCTATGATCGTCTATTCGAAATCTTTTTTCAAATTTAACATTTCTAATTACTAATTTTCTTTATTTATTTTATATGATTTTTATTATATGCTTGTAGACGGTTGTCAATCTCTTATCTAAACTTATTCAGCAGTACATACTTGTGTCATTTAAGCTAAGCTTTCGATTATTCTTTTTATAAATAAAATTCCATTCACATTTATGTCAACCTTCTTTCTCGAATTGAGGATTTCAATATGAAAAAATGTATGCACTTCTTTTCAAATTGCGCTCGAGATGTGTGGGACCTTAAGCAAAACAAAGTCATTTGCCTGTAATTTTACTTTAGAAAAGTTCTTTTGTTGCTATTAATCCAGTTTTGTGTTCTATCTACATATTTTGTCCAGTTGGTGTAGGGTTGTGAACAATATGCCTGAAAAAATCTACCTAAATCTCTCATTGTTCGTTCAACTGTCAATTAAAATAATGGCCAGTTAATTTTGCCAAACACTCTTGAGTATTTTCTTTCTTGATAGGATATAGCATAACGAGTTTAAAAAGAACATCCTTAACGACAAATAGATACTTCGTTTAAATTCTCCCTCCATTGCTAAATTTAAATGTTTGGTTTTTTGACATAGGTGACAAGTTTTTATGCGCCTCTTGACGTCTTTTCGTAAACCTTTTCAGGATAGATTTTTTTCAACGGAATGTATTGTCTTTTGTACTGCCGGGTGTCCCATCTCTTGATGCAAAAGGTCAATTATCTTATTTCTAATTTGTCTCGAGATCAATGCCCGCCATTTCAACGTTTTAGTTTGAGGGAAAATTACACTGTTTTCTAACTTATAGTTTTCTACAATTTTCTCCGATTTTAGGTTTTTGTAATGTTGATTTGTATCTTCACTACTCATTTGGATTGCCGAGAGATCTTTAATTATTTTAATATATTTACGTTAATTTTGGTTTATTTTATTTATAGTATTATTTTCTTGTGTGAGACCTACGGTTGATTCTATTATTTCTTGTACACCTCCCTGTAATAAGCGTTGAATTCAGAAAAATGAAGAATTTGTATTCCTATGAATACGTGATTTGTCCTCTGTCTAAAGATCCCCCAACGGGAACAGAAAAAGTGTAAATCCTATTCCTCTCAATCGACTTAGTAAAATTTAACGAAAGCATTTATTTTATCTGTTTTTCTTTATTAAAACTTTTTATAACTTATAAATTGGGAAAATATTCAAATTTATATTTATTTATATTTTAATAATTTATTAAAACGTCTTAAAAAATGCATGAAAAAAATCTATTTAAATGTGTGAATGAAATAATTTCATCTCTAGGGAGGCGGAATTGAATTGATTAAAATTTAGTTTTCAATTTCAATTGTTCAATTTAATTTTAATTTCATATGAAGGAATTAATACGATTTATTACACATACTTTCTGAACTTATTAGAAGGAATTAAATAATCGAAAAATATGAACACTTTTGGGGAATAGAAGACATCTGTGTGAGGTTATCTGTCGGTACAATTACAAGGAGTTAAATATATTGAAAACACGTTCTCTTTTGGGGAACAGGAACCTATGCGGCGGCCGCTATGGAAAAAGAAATAAATTAGTTTCTGAGATATCCTATCCTTGTAATGACATATTAGACAGATAGAAAAATCGCGCATTTAAAATAATAGAATAATCTTCACTTTTACGCTAAAATCTGAAAATATTAATTTTTCTCTATTCTACGCTTATTACCGGGCTGCTATTCACCCCTGCAATGAATAATTACAAAAGAGAATATTTGGATTAGCATTGCCCATCTTGATAATCTTGAATTGTAGAATTGTGTCTTAAGTAAAAACGTCAGTGCTTTGTGGTCCGTATATATTTTAAATGTTGTTCCGAGTAAGTACTTTTGGAATTTAATTAGACCATAGACAATGGCTAGCAATTCTAACTCCGTTATCGTATAGTTAATCTCGTGAACTGATAAACATCTACTTGCAAGCGCGGCAATTCTTTCGCACCGTCATCATCTTTTTGAAATAGTATTGCATTAACTTCTTTTTTAGATGCATCTGTCTGAAGACAGAATGGACGATCTATCTTGTAAATATGCTATAGTAGCCGCAAGTTCCTAAAATCTTTTGCAGTTCTTTTCGATTTTTTGGGGAGGGAATTGCCATTATTCCCTTCATTTTTGCGGGATTGAGCTTTATGCATTTAGAAGTCAGTACAAAACCTAGAAATTTTATTTTGTCCCTACACCATGGTGTTTTCTTTAATTTAATTGTTAACTCAGCTCGTCCTAATCTCGCAAGAATAACATCCAAATGTGATGTAATCAAAATATCGTCTACATATAGTGTGAGAACTCGTTACATTCACTTCCTAATACTGTATTCAAATCTCTTACGAAACCATTAATTGCGGTCCTAATTCCAAATGGTACTCTACAAAATTGATAGGTTTTAACTCGAATACAAAGGCCATATTTTCTCTATTCCTTTTTCAAAGGGATCTGGAAAAATTCCTGCGTTAAATCTGTACTGGAGAAAACTGTTTTTCCTTCGTATTTTTGTAATATGTCATCGATATCCGGAGGCCCATCATGCTCGGTTTCGATTATATTATTAAGCTCTCTGGTATCAAGAAATATCCGTACACTCCCATGGCATTTTTCGAATATCGTTAGCGGGCTGCAATATTCGCAGATTCCTCGTTTAATTATCCCTAGTTTAATTAAACGTGTCAATTCTTCTCTAATCAATGGTCTTTTTGCAATTGGACAGGGTAGTTTTTATTTACCACCAAACTTTTATTTTTTAGAATAATGTCGTGTATATGACAATTTAGACAACCTGGATCATCCGAAAAAACTCTTCTATGTTTTCTGATTATTTTGAATAGTCTGTGTTTTTTTATCTTCAGCTAAATCTTTAATTTTATCTACCGATTCTTTTAACTGCTTTTCAGATACTGGTTGGGGTTTTCTTTTGAGGTTATCTTCCACCCCGATAGTGGCAACTATCGTGGCTGTTTCTGATTTGTGCTTTTGACTAATTGTTTTTCGATTTTTATTTAAATTAATCGATGGAAAATTCTCGTTATCGTAATATGTTGTCTTTGCTGGTTTTTCCTGTATTTTATCTTTACCATTGTCTTTATTTTCGTGAATATTTTGATTGTTAGGAACGTTCCGCTTTTCGCCGGTGTCTATAAATTCCTTCTTATTCGCGATAGTATCTTTATTTGTATGCCGATTTTCGAATTCTCGTCTGAATTGCAGTTCTTCGCGTGACTCACTTTTATTTTTGTGTGCTCGCACTAAGCTGTCTATTGAATTTAATTGTAAACTTACGCCTGGTTCATTAAATTCTTCATTATTGATTTTTATTGCTAAATTTGAATATTTAATGTCAACTTTATATTTTGCACACCATTTCGTACCTAAAATAATTTCGAAATTTAGTTTTGGAACTACTAATAAAATTGCTTCAATTTCTTGATTTCCTATTTTTAATCGGATCATGACTTGTTTTTTAATGATATAAGACTTATTTCCAAAAGCGCTCGAAAGCGTTATAGTCGTTACTTTAAAAGTCATAGTTTTATTTTGATCTAATTTGCTAAGAAAATCCTTCGATATATACTCAACTGTAGAACCCGTATCTAACACTACTTGTACTTTTCCATCTTCGCATTTTGCGTTAATTAGTGGCCATTTATATATTTTTAATTTATAGTCTTAAAAAATTCATTATCAAGTTCCCCCTCAATATCAAAAGCTAGGTCCTTTATTATGTTACCGAGCCATCGACATGCAATCGGACCGTTATTGCAGTCGTTTAGTATTTTAAATCATTCCTGTCAAGAATTTCATCTATTTCGGAATTTGATTCGGAATTCGAGCTTTACTTATCGCGGTCTTGGCATTCATCGTTAATTGCGGAAACTTTGTATCGTTTATCTTTGACGCGAGACTGTTTATTCCGGGTATTGACCTTTTCTCCACTCGTCTTATCACATGAATCACGATCATCTTTCTTCTTACTTTGCCTGCTCTCGCATCTCCAGTTATCTCTCTTGCGCCTATGCCTATCGCAATTTCTACTTTCATCAGTGCTATGCCTCGATTCCGCCTGTCTCCAATTTTCGCGTCGATCATTTCTATCCCTATTTAGCCGTTCATATCCATATTCTCTATCACTTTTGAAATCGTCATATCTATTCTCCTCTTCCCTATATCGCCAATCACTCTTTTTTTCATATTGATCTCTTCTTTTCGGGAATCTATTTCTTTATTCCGGGTATCTACCTCTTTTTTCTGGAGATTTATTTATTTCTTCCCTATTATAACGCTCGTGGTTTCGAAAGCTTTCGTCGCTACCAGGTCTGCCCCATCCAAATTAATATTTTTATATATTTTCGGGTTTATTTTTCCCGTACTGCCTTTCAGTTCCATCGAGCAATGCTAATGTTTTTGTTATTTGACTTGTTTGGCCTAATTCAACCGAAGTCATCGCGTCCTAAACTCTCTTAGAAAATTGTCGAATAATTTCATGATTTCACGAATATTCTGGTAATGGTGCATCAAAATAATGAGCCTGCCTGACCTGCTCATGAAAATACCGCAAGAAAGTGTTATCTTTTAGCGAAAATGTGCTGCTTCTCCATTCATTCGCCAATTCAGTTTTATACTGAAAGGAAAAAAATTCCGCGAAAAAATTCTTTCTGAATTGATCGAAATTTTCCCAACTTGAAATATTCGCGAAGTACCATGCTTTTGCTCTTCCTTTCAATGCACTTTTTATGACGAGAGCCGCAGCATCACCTGGAATGTTTTTAATTTCTAAATATTGTTCAAGTTCCCATATAAATTCCATGGGATTGCTGTCATACCCATCGTAAAAAGTGGAAATTGGAATATCTGTTTTAACCCTTTGATGAAAACACTCATAATTTCGCATTTTTTTTTGCTTTTTCCTGCATAGACTGAAACCCCTAAATGTATCTTTTATAGAACGCAACATCTCATTTAATTCATGCATTGATAAAAACTTCCGCGTCAACATGATCGATTACATTTTTATTGATAAAGCTTGTTTTCTCTATTTCAAATCTCTCAATTCTATCAAAATTGTTAGTTTCAAGTCGTAGTGAACTGTGGTTTTTTTTCGCAATTTCGCCCGGATGTCATTTCTAGAATTTTGTTTTGATTTTGGTTGGGCGCCATTTGAACTGATCGAGTTGAAGCGGGTAGTTTGTTTTAAGAAACATCATGATGAAAGAAGGAGTCAATATTGATACCCTATTTAATTTCAACTCGACACCTTGTTTATTATGTTGAAAATAAATAGAAAAGATTTTATTTTAAAAAATTATAATAGTTCCCATTTATTTAGTTTCACTAGTACAATTTTTTCTCCTCTTCGCGTTTCCTTTCCTACACTTCTAATTTTCTCTAACTCTACTTTAGCATCTATCCTTTTTGCACATTTTTCAGCCCCTCTCATTATTGCCTCTTTCCGCTACACCAAACTCCCTTTTTGATTTTCCGATCTTCACTATTCTAACTTCCAACTATGCTACCTTTTTATTATGCTCATCATGCGTTTCTAATCTCTGTTCTAAAGTGTTTATCCTTTTTTCCAAATGTTCCCTAACCTCTTCCCATTTTCGCATCTCTTTTCTAAGTTCTTTCATTTCTTTTCTAATCTATTTTTTTATTTACTCTCTCTTTCTTGCTGCCTTTCCTCGTTCATCCGTATAACCTCTATCATCATTTCATGCAATTCTTCTAACTTAAAATTTAAAACTTTGGCTACTACTTTCCTCTTGTCTTTCTCCACGGCTCTATTTTGATCTTTTTCCAGCTGTGAGTTTATTATTTTCGGGGTTTTCAGGTTGAATCCTACTTCCTTTTTGTCTTCGCAGCTTCCTCTGTCTGCATTATCCCTCTTCCTATTTAAAAACGGTTCAATTGAGCTAAAACTATCCGCCCTCAATCTCTCTCTCTCTCTCTACCGTTTTCCCATATTGAACCCTTCTTGCTCCTCACTTTTTGACATCCAGAATACTTCCTCGTCTAAATCCATTAAAACGTAACTTGCATACTGCGTAGCTACTTTCTACACGGCGCTACCTAACCCTGCTATCGTACCTTTTTTAAAGCTTCCATGCAAATTTTAATAAAAGAAATTAATATATTAATTAGAAATTGTATTTAAATGCAAACAGTATCTGAATTTTAGACTATTAATTTTTATTAATTAAATTAATATAAACGTGAGGAGTATCTTAAAGGTGATGAATTTGCCTAATTTCTTAGGTAAATAGAATTATTAACTCCGTTTCGCTCTTTCAATTATATTGCAGCATAATGAGCTAGTATATAACAATACACTGTGGTAGTGTATTTTATAGCAATAGGGGAACTAAAGCATCGTAGCATAGGTATAATATCTGACCATTTGAACCACGATATAGCCGCAGTTTATGAGTATCAGAAGATCGTCATCAATTTTTTTAAAACTGAGTTCAATCCCACAGAAATAAAATAAATTATTTACGTTTATTACGTAACTCTTTTAAAATCTGCTTCATCACAAAAATGACTTTGGCGTTTCCGCAAAATGGTACTTTAATGCTTCCACTTATAGAAAAGCAACATTCGATACACTTGGTGGAAACCTAAAGCATCAAGCGGCATGAGCTAGATTACAAAAATATCATTGAACTATTAGACCCAAAAAGCGGAAGCTTTGTATCAATAGGCAAAAAATATTCAGCAGAAACTGTTGTTTTTGCGAGTGCAAAAAACTACTGCACTAAAGCTTCTTAAATGTTGCAAACGCTTATTGTTGATACGAAGACTGTCCCAGGCACGTTAAAGTATCATGCTGTGATACCTGATTATGACGCAATAAGACTAATATTGAAAAAGTATTCTTCAGCTAGGAGTATGACATTTTTCGCAAAATAAGGAGCAGGAAGCAAGATGTGATGAAACTTTTGCGTTAATATATACCTTTGCGAGAGGCGTGGAGTTTGCGAAGAAATACTTCGTTTAGTGAGAACCTAGCGGACCGAGTGAACGGAAAGGATACTCTATAGCGTATCCTTATAGTATCCACATAGTATCCCTGCCGTTTCATCCAACAAAAACTAAAAAAACAGCAAGATGGGCATTTAACCTGTTGCAATTTGAATTCTACGTTAAATTTTTCATCAAAATGTCGCGGAGTAATTGCAATAGTTTTTTTTCAACCTTAAAAACTTCAAAAATTATAATAACTATAATATACATAGGCAAAAGGCGTCTACTATATGGATTCTATAAGGATACGCTGTAGAGTATCTTTTCGGTTCGCTCAGTTCACTCGGGGAGACAAGAGAACTCACATTAAAAAAGCACCCTGAAAAATAGGAGTCAAAAAACGTACCGCAACCTCCTCGAGGTGAATTCTGGAAACTTATTTTTATAGGGTAACTGCAGACGATTTTAATTTAAATATATGTTGTTTTGATTTTATTGAATACAAAATTCTCTCATCAGCATCTACCAGGCGCGCCAGCAGCGAAGCATAGCACGGAACGTTGAAGGTGCGTATAGAGATAAAGCCAGTGCAGCGTACGGCACAGACGATACTGACACCACTTCGGACTCATTATCGCGCGACTTGTTACCTTTATACTACACAGGAATGACCTCCCCCAACAAAACTCTAGCTCAGTCGAGAGCAACATCGCCGACCTTCATAGCATCCGATTCTTTTTTAAACCTGGATTCCATCCAGCAATTACGATTGGAAATACGAGAATTAAAACTCGAGAATACAATAATGAAGGAAGAACGTAGCACACTTAACGAAGGGAATCACAGCAGGAGAAGAGAAATTAAGCAAGTAGCAAGAAACTCAGCACTCATCACAGACGATCATTCAGATTCTGAAAATTAAAAAAATAAAATGTCTGGAATAGGAATAAAACAACAACACTTACGACCTTATAACTGTCCTGCACCAGAAACAGACAGAAACCCGCACCCACGAATCCACAAATACTAAGGAGTATGGCAATCACTTCCTTCTCACTAGCGAAGGATATGATTAGAACAATAAAAATCCTGAATGGAAACAAAGATGCCGGTATTCACGAGTCGATAAAAAGCGTAAAAAGAGCCCGTGTACGCTGTGACAACCCAGATTTACTGTTCGATTTTGTGGTAGATGAAAAAATTAAAGACTATGCTGAACAGGCTATACGGAATACACCCATCGGGAGTTTCGAAGAATTATGCTTAGCTTTGGAAACAAACCTAGGAGTACAAAGCTCGATTGAATTGTGCCGAGCTTAATTGGACACAATTAGATAGGTTGGAAACACCGTACAAACTTTTAGCCAATTGTTCAGAACCGCTCATAACGAATTAGTATACATGGTACAGGCAGGGTATCCATCGGGGACTGAAAGGAAAATGGCTCTAAAAATAGAAGAAAATAGTGCGATTAAAAGATTTGTAATGAATTTAAGGGATGATACTATATATCATCACAAGTTAGACCCATGAGACTCGCGACCCTAACTAAAGCACTCCAGGAAGCCCTAGAAGCATAGTCTTGGCAAAGAGAAAAAAATAAAGATAGGATACTAAGACAAAGCCAACTGCCTAGACAAAACCAAGTGTCTAGAGAACCAATGGAATTTCAACCAAAAAACATTCAAATACAACAAATAATGGTTCCATGTAATAGAAGACAATTTCCCTTTTATATAAGATGGTATAATAGGTTTACCCTTTTTCCACAAATATAAAAGGTAGGCCATAACTCGAAATTACCTAGTTATTATAGAAACACATATATATAGAAACGCAACCAAAATTTGCAAAATAACGATGGAAGCTGAGGTCGTAGTTTCAGAACAAAAAGGGGATGATAGCACTAATAATTCTACCCATCCTTAACACCGGCAAAATAATAAACTTAAGATCTCACAAACTGCCAGAAGCCCATAAGGAATTCGCGCTAAAGCACACACAGGAATTACTCCAGAAAGGAATTATAAGAAATTCCCAATCGCCATTCAATTCACCAATATGGATTGTGTCCAAAAAAGGAGGAAAGCTTAGAATGGTAATAGACTACCGACAGATAAATAAGGATACGGATCAAAACGTTTACCCCTTACCGGTCATAGACGATATATTGGACCAACTCGGATCAGCAAAGTTTTTCTCAGCATTCGGCATGAGTGCAGGGTTCTACCAAATACCGATGCAAGAAGAATAAAAAAAATACACGGCCTTCTCAATGAGTGAAGGTCACTTTGAGTATAATAGGCAACCGTTTGGTTTAAAGAACAGTCCAGCAACTTTCCTAAGAATGATTGACAACGCATTTAGAGGCCTAAAAGGAAAAGTTTGCTTTGTATACATCGACGACATCGTGGCATTCGGCAAAACGTTAAAAGAGCACAACGATAACCTGGTAAAAGTATTAGACAGGGTAAAACAACTAGGCTTAAAATTAGAACCATCAAAGTGTGAATATTTAAGACCAGAATTAGAATACCTGGGCCACCTCATCACAGCAGAAGGAGTGAAACCGAACCCCGTGAAAATCCAAGCGATCAAAGAATTTAAACAACTAAAAACACTCAAACATGTTCAATCATTCCTCGGACTAGAAGGGTATTATAGAAAATTTATAAAGAACTTCTGTGCGATAGCCAGACCGCTGACGAAACTAACACAAAAAGAGACAATATTCGACTGATCACTCCGATGCGAAGAAACATTTAAAACATTAAAAAATGCCTTGACAAAGGCACCCGTACTGAAATTCCCGAATTTCAAAGAAAAACTTACATTGACCACGGATGCATCAAACCAAGGCCTCGGCGCAATGCTCCTGCAAAATGGACACCCCTGCCTATTTATAAGTAGAACCTTGAACAAGGCAGAAGAAAATTACATCACCTCAGAGAAAGAACTCCTCGCAATAGTGTGGGCCATGAAAAGACTTCGACAGTACCTGTTAGGAAAGAAATTTACGATGCAAACAGATCACAAGGCACTCATCTGACTACATAATGTTAAAGATCCTAGCTCAAGATTGCTCAAATGGAGGCTGTGTCTCGAAGAGTACATATATGAAATCGAATATGTAAAAGGAAAATAAAATAAAGTGGCTGACTGCCTCTCAAGATTGGAAGGAATAGACATAACCCCCACATCTGACAAAAATGAACATCTCGACACGGAAATCTAGGGTACCCCAATTAAAGGTCCCACAATTAGTAAAGTAGAAATACTAAGAGACAGAGTAATAATCAAAAAACAAGATCAACCAGAAAACCCTGACAACCCTAACGAACAAGAGGAAACCATCGAACAAGAAACCCCAAGAAACTGCCTCAAGGATGACCTATACGATGAGTTCATGACTTGGCGAATGAACCCAACGCAAGGAAAGGTCAAAACGAAACCTAATGCGGTAGGAAAACTCTGGAAAACCATAAATAAAGAAGGCATGCTAAAGTTCAACGAAGAAGACTGGTTGAGAAAGCTGGGTTGGCTCATTGACGAGACAATAAACAAAAAACTCACATTGATTAGATTAATTTTCGGGGACTCATTTTTCACACCAATCGAAAAATAAATAATACAAGAAATGGTAGAATATTCATCCAACCTCTACCCAAACCATAGCTTTCACATGTGTTTCAATAACACCCGTGAATTAACAATGGAGGAGAACACGAACATCAATAAAGAAGCACATGTCAAACACTTTGGAGAGAAAAATACAATAGATAAAGCCCGAAAAATAGGACAGTGGGTAGGAATGGACGACGATATCAAGAAGTTCGTGAAAACATGCCCCATTTTCCAGCTACAAAAAACGACCAGAATCCGAAACAAGGCCGAAGCTATAATGCCAGATATCCCATTAGAACCCAATGAAAAATTGCCCTAGACATATATGGCCCATTACCTGAATCAACGAAAGAAAATAAATACATATTGAGCCTACAAGATCGATTAACCCGTTATACCGTATTGATACCAATGGCGAATGAAACAATTAGCTCAATAATTGAAGGATTACTTGAGCACTATATCTACGTCTTCGGAGCACCCAAAATAATACTTACAGACCAAGGCCAAAACTTTCTGTCCGACATGATGCAGCAATTTAAAGAAGCCCTAAAAATAATACATGTTAAAACAACTGCATTCCGCCCACAGTCTAACAGTTACTTTGAAAGAATGCACTCAACCTTGGGAAATTTAATCAAAACCAGCATTTACGAACGCAACAATGAGTGGAATGATAAGCTAAAATTTATCAGTTTTGCCATCAATATCATGAGAAATCAGACAACGGGCCTGACACCCTTTGAACTTATGTTCGGGAGAGAAGCCAACATTCCATTCTCAAGCACCCACTCACCAACGCTAACGTACCCCGAACTCATTAGAAAGTGAAAAAGAAAACATAAAGAACACCTGAGAAAAACTCGAGAAAGAATAGAAATTGAAACCGAAAAAACAAAGAAAAGACTCGATGAAAACATAGTACACAAGCATCCCCTATACAAAAGTGGAGACACCGTCAACATATTTAATAACACTAAACAGAACAAGTTAGACCGTTCATGGAAAGGACCATTTAAAGTAATAGACTATCTAGACAACAACAACTTAAGAATTAGAAACAAGGATAAAATAATCAGAATCCATATAAACCAAGTAATTCCTTATTTTGTAGGCGATGAGACCCTTTTGGACCATCCTGCTAGCACTAGCACCGATGATAAGTGCTAACTACACCATTGAAAAAATACAAGGGAACGTGTACATCGAAGATATCTCCAAGGTACACCTATTTCACGAAAAATGGAAGATGGTGATAGGTATTAATATCACTAGTTTGCAACAAACAATGCACGACAAAATATGAAATCCATTTGGTTAGGAGCCGCTACAATAGACTAATTAGCAAAAATAGTATCCCACAAAAATTATTAGGTAAACAACGTCAAAAAAGAGGATTACCTAATTTTGTGGGAGACATATCTAAAACTTTGTTTGGAACATTGAGCGAATCAGACATGAAACAAATTAACAATAAATTTGACACAATTTATAAGGAGAACAAAAATGTAGCTAGCATCCTCTGCAATCACACAAAAATACTTAAATTAATCCTAGACTCATCGTCAACTGATCATAAATGGATAGCTGTCTAGGAGAACGCCGAAAGACAGTTTATAAGAAATATCAGTTACAGTTTGAACACTGTAACGAAGGATAGTTTCGTAAACTCCAAATTACTACTAGCAACAACATTATTGGATGAAACAAACGAGGACATCGAAACAGCAATCAACGCCACAAATGACGGAAAGCACGGGATAGTGCATCCCCAAATCATAACACCAAAAATGCTGAAAGAAACCATTGAAGAATTTGAGACAACCCAACATATACGTTACCATTTCGACAGTAAAGAAGAATATTACCAGCACATTATAGACATCAGCACTCTCTCCGCAGCAATGATCCAAGGTCTTTTTACACATATATATTGGAGATACCATTAATGGAGAAAGAAGTAGGTTCATTGCAAAGAATAGTTCCCATCCAGGTCTAAGTAAATAAAGTCCACATATCAATCATCCCCGACCACGACATGATCATTAAATACCGAGACTCTTACGTAACAACCGACAGGCAGACTATCGACAAATGCAAACACATAGATACATACAAAATATGCAAAAGAAACCAACCTAATGTAAAATTAATAGATAGATAGCGAATCTTGCGAAGCCAGCCTATTTAAAAGATACTCGGAGAATAAATGTAACCAATCAACACCGAAAGTATTTTAGAAAGTATCGCTACTCACAGAAGGCTTGACAACTGGAAGGAAACCAGTTTGGAATGGTTACAATATTGAGGTTTACGCCGCTTTAGCACTAACAACTCTCTATACTCTACGTAAATTAGGATTTCTTGAATGCATAAAGGGATGTTTTCCGAAAACATTCAAATTATTTTGCAATGAAGTAAAGCAATCAATCAACCCTATATTGTAACATAACAAACCCAACCATCTCCCCAACCAGCTTCCGAATCGATGTTAAAACACGAAACTGCGTTCATAGTTAAAAAGACTAAGCCCTTAAAGATAAGAAACAAAACTTAGAGAGTAAGTTCAGTCTAAAAAGTGGATTGTTTAGCACAAATATTTACCCCCACTCTACGTTTAATTAGCACATATAAAGCGCTACCTCGTGCCGAAGAGCCAGTTCTAAGCTTGTATCAATATATACTAATAAAGCGCTTGAAGTCAGAGATTGACTTCAAGCTCACACAAAAAGAAGTCAGTTACACAATTTACCGCATAACACATAAACCTTCAATAAATAAATTTCAAAATGTAGTTTAACTTTGACCCAAGTATTTGAATTTTTAATTAAAAAGATTAATTTATAACAAGATGCATTTTCATACAAAAAATGAAATTTCTTCTATAACAGATGAAATTTTGAACGAAAAAAAATGTAAAAAAAATAGTTGAATTTTCTGTTAAGAAAAATTCTAGTCAAGTTTTCACAATCAAACTGAATTTTTTAACAAGAAATAATCTTCTGCACAAAAAATTGAATGTTTAATCCAAAAAGACGAATTTTGAACCAAAAAGTATAACTTTTTAACAAAACTGTTGAATTCTCTTTCAAATAGTTGCATTTTTATCAAAAAATATGAAATTTATCTTAAAGGATGAATTTTTAACAAAATATAACTTTTAAGCAAAAAGTAAATTTTCTACGAAATTGTTAAGTTTTCAAAAAAATAGTATGGTAGCTTAATTTCTAACCAAACAGTTGCATTTTTATCAAAAACAGATTCATTTCTGCTAAAGCAGGTTAACTTTAAAATAAAAAAGACAAACTTGACAAAAAAAGAGTCGAATTTTCAACCGAAAATTTAACGAAAAAATCCAATTTTCTATTCATTAAAATTAATTCTGAGTTTCTCATAAATTCTCAGAGAATTTATTTTTCTGTTATATTCTCGGTGTTTAAATCTCGTGCAACTGATGACTAGTTTGCCATGGTGCCAATGGTGCTGCTCTTCTGCGTGTCTGAGTGCTCGACTGCACTTCCTTCTTGTAGTTAGTTACTGTTTAGACCTGATGTAACACGGACGTACTGAGTACTAAACGAATACTAAATAAAGTGATTTATCCAGCGAAACCAGCGCCTACATTTATTCCAGAACCTCAATCAACATTTGGTCCTCATCGAGCCGGTGCAGACAATCCTCTCTCGCTTTTTTTCTTTCTCTGTCCCTTTCACTCTCCTCATCCGTTTATTCAACCAAATAAATCGCATCTCGAAAATACGGGCACAAATATAGTTCGTGATTTTTCTGTAATTTAGCTCCAAGTAATAAATCAAATAAATGTGATCTCATTACAGTTTCTTTTTGGTCGGAATTAATGAAAATTTACAGAAAAAAGGGGAGTATGACACGTCTTCTCAGTCAGACTTGATTAATTGTACATTGTCGACGCAAAACTTGAGAGCTAAGTGGCTTTTAAAGAAGTGATTAAATGGGCAAATATTCAGGAACAAAACTTCGCTTAACAGCAGTGTCGAATGCTTTTGTCACACATTAATTTTTGGGTAGAGATTTTGGACGAATTGATCTCTACTCAACAGGCACTTGTGAAAGTGATTCGTAATTTCACTTCAACTGTGATCACGTCGCCTAACAATCGATGTACGATTGGCCTTGTACGGCAAGGTTGGAGCTTTTACTCTTTTATTGGGAGTACTTACAAAGCAGTAATCTGATACTTCTTCAAAACAATATTTATGATGACAGCGGATATCCTCGCAATGCAGTGTATACTGAAATCGAATAAGCATACATTGAATAACAGTCAAAGCTGTATGACATCCGTGAGAGGCTGACTCCCACCACTTCTGAGACGTCAACTCCGACTGGGAACGAGACTTTGCTGTTATAACGAGCAGGATCGACGAGTACACGCTTGTCTCGAATGGACGTTCGAACATTTTCTGGTTGAAGAGAAGACTGGGAGGTTTTTCGAGACGCTTTCCAGGTGCTCATCCACAAAGATGAGCATTTTGGCGATGTTTAGAGGCTCTTTTATTTGAAGTCATATGTGCAAGTGGAAGCGAAGCTAGCAGTCGACTCATTTCCTGTAACGGAGGTCAACTACACCGCTGTATGGGATATGCTGCTTGCGCGATATGAACATCCGAGACTGGTTGTCCAAGACCACATCAATGTGCTGCGCAAACTTCGACATTTAAAAGACTAGAATGCCTAAGAATTACAGCACCTCTGAGATACACTTGAACTGCACTGAAAGCAACTCAAGGCTTTGGATCGTCCTATACATCACTGGGACGATTGGTTCATCTTCGTGGCTACAAGATGTATGGATCCGTGAACTCGGAGGGCATGGGAGGAAGAATTGGAGAAGATTGAAATTGATCCTGTGAGAAAAACTTTGAAAATGCCTACCTTAGATACACTGGTTAAGTTCCTAGGTAGTCGAAGCCGTACAATCAGCTCACTTGAGTGCAACAGAAGCAATCGCGCGGTTCTTAATCGATCATTTCTGCCACGAGGTCCGTCCACAATGAAACCTCGGAGTTATCGCATGCTTGCCATTCAAAGCCACGAGAACTGTGGCTGCTGTGGAGGGACTCACTACACAGATCACTGCGAAAGTTTTATTGCCTTGGACTCTCAAGGTCGTCGAGATATCGTCAGCAAGTCTCACCTGTGCTTCAATTGCATACGTTTTGGCCACACCGCCAGTACTTATCTGTCTCGCTTGAGCTGTTCACTGTACGGAGCTCTACACCACTCGCTTTTACATGAGAATGAACGCAAACGTGAGGGCGCACGACTTCCTGATAACATCTTATTCAAACGTAGCGAAAATGGAAATCATTCAGCTGAAGCGTGAGGATCTAGAGGAACTTTTCCCGATAAATCTTGACTAGTGCTTTTACCCACGGCCGGTTTGAAAATTAGCAGCGAGCGTGGTGATACCATCACAGTCCGGGCCCTGCTCGATTCTTGCTCTGAGGTAACACTTACATCAATAGCATTTGCTTACAGGGTCAAAGCCCTCTTGGAAACATTTGAGATGAACATCAGTGGCGTGGGAAGAGAGCTCATCAACCGAGCACGTCTCAAAACTCAACTAAATTTACACACTCCTGGCTCAACCACACCAATCAAGTTCGAAGCCTATTGTTTAAAACATCTTGACTTGACCACTCCAGCTGTCCCACTGTCATCAACGATAAGAGTTCTATGGCCTAATTTGATCCTCGCCGACGACAAGTTCGATACTCCAGGTCCTGTTGATTTGCTGATTGGTGCTAACGGACTACCCGAACTATTAAGACTTGGCCTGCTCAGTCGAGCAGCTTTAATCACCTAACAGACTATAGTAATTTGCACTATATTTGGGCGAACCTCCATTGCTGGGCCAGTTGCAACGATTCTAAGAAATAGAGAATCTTTCCATCATCGAGAGACAAGCACCAGAGGACCAGCAATCTGAAAAAAATCTTCAGCAAGCATTGCCGAGATACTAGGCAGTCTGATAAGTACCTGAATATTTTAAGAGATGGCATTAGTATTCACTAATGTGAACCATTTTCGTGGAGCTTGATCCTTTAAATGACGCCTGTCAAAACTTCAGCCATTTATGTTTACGCATTTACAAGTTACAGCACTGAGAAGCGACTAACCTCCGAGTTTTTTTTAATATGGAAAAATCTGAGTTTCGAGTTTTGATCACACTACTATCTTCGCAAGAAAACGATATCCGAAACCAAGGCCAAGCTGGATAAGTATTACCTAGACTCTGCACCGTCGATTGGAACGATTCATAAGTGGTTTACCGAGTTTCGTTGTGGCCTTACGAGCACAGTTGATGCTGAACGATCTGGGCGCCCAAAAGAG
>NC_046660.1:113257843-113262507 GCF_010883055.1 Belonocnema kinseyi | reverse complement strand
AAACGAATTCGTGTGACAACTTTCCAGCAGAATTTGGCATTATTTTCGCGTAAGCCGACCGAGTTTTTGCGCCGATTCATAACCATGGATAAAACCTGGATCCAGTACTATACTCATGAGTCAACGCAACAGGCAAAACAGTGGGTTCTACCGGGCCAAAGTGCTCCGAAGCGTCCAAAAACGCAACAATGGGTCGGAAAGGTTATAGCCTCCGTATTTTGGGATGCACATGGCATAATATTCGTGGACTATCTTGAAAAAGGTAAAACCATAACCGGAGCATACTATTCATCATTATTGGACCGATTGAAAATCGAAATCGCCGAAAAACGACCGCATTTGAAGAAGAAAAAACCGCTTTATCATCACGACAATGCGCCTGTTTGGTTCTTCAGCCACCGTATTCACCAGACCTGGCCCCCAGAGACTATTACTTGTTCCCTAACCTGAAGAGATGGCTCACCGGTAAGCGTTTTTACTCAAATGAGGAGCTCATAGCTGAAACTGGGGCGTATTTTGGAGACCTTCCGATCGAGTACTTTTCGGACGGTATCAAAAAGTTAGAAAATCGTTGGACTCGCTGTATCAACCTTGAAGGAGAGTATGTTGAAAAATAAAACCGACTTTGTCCAAAAAAACGTCTCCGTGTTTCATTTTTCAGGAACTTATCAGACTGCCTAGTACAGACGGGCGTTACATATTACAGCTGCCCACCAGACCGGACGTCGTTACATCGACCCATGAGAAGAGAACCCAACATCGCGAATGCTTATATCGAATTCATGCACGAATATCTCCGAATGGGCCACATGCGTGAGTTGAACCAGCGAAAGATTCGTGAAAGCAGGGGACCGATCCATTACATCCCACATCATGAAATCTGGACGAGAGAGGATCAAGAATCAAAGCTTCGAGTTGTTTTTAACGCTTCGCGGCCCATTTCGGCAGAATACAGTCTCAACGATCCTCTATTCACTGGTCCCACACTCCAAACGCATCCCCGGAGGCTGATAATCCGATGGTGCCAATATCGTTTTGTTTTCTCTACAGATGTAAAAATGATGTATCGCCAAATCAGAATTGACGATCGCGATGCTGACCTACAACAGATGGTTTGGAGCCCGCCTGAGGACAAGCTTGTTCGACATTTTCAATTGCTTACAGTCACCTACGGGGAATCATGCGCATCTTATCTGTCGCTTTGAGTTATTCAGCAGTTGTGCATCGATGAAGGGTAAGATTATCCAGAGGCAGTAGATGATTTGATGAGAGGCCTGTACGTCTATGACATTTTGTCAAGTGCTTACAGCATCGAGTCGGCCCTTCATCTTCGAGATCAACTTAGACGATTATTGACTGCCGGAGGGTTTCCATCATGCAAGTGGGTCGCCAACAATCAACATCCATTACAGGATCTCCCTAGTGAAGAGTGCCTGCGCCTTTCTTGGGTTCGAATTAGTGAGGATCGCCCGTGAACGAGCTGTGTATCTTATGGAATCCTCAGAGCGATGACATTCGGCTGACGTCGCCTTCAATAGGCGCGAAGAAAAAAACTAAAAGATAGATCCTATCAGCAATCGCAAGCTTTTTCGATCCGTGCGGATGGTTAACTCCTACCAACGTGATGGTCAAAATGCTGATGCAAGACTTGTGGAGAGTTGGGTTCGATTGGGACCAAAAGCTGCCTTCGTCGCTGGCTCAACGCTGGACGAACTTCAAGAAAAATCGATGTCGTGTTCTCGAAGTCACCTTACCTCACTGGCTTCGACCAGTCCTTTTTTGCCAACTGCAACTGCACGCCGTTTCTGATGCCAGTCGACGTGTGATTGCTGCGGTTGCATATGTACAAGTGCTGTCTAAAGATGACTACGTATCCACAGGGCTGCTTGCCTGCCAAAACAAAATTGAACTCCATCAAAAGCCTACAGCCTTCCATCAGGATAGAACCCAGTATGACGATTCCACGGCTCGACTTGCGGGCTGCATTACTTGTGAATAAACTGCTTCGCACCATTGCAGATGATCTATATATTCCTTCAGGTAACTGTTATGCCTGGTGTGACGCTCAGATCGTGCTTCATTGGCTTCACTCCAGTATACCAGTTGGCAATTCTTTGATCGACAATTGTATCAGCCACATTTACGAAATAATTCCATCGATCATTTAGAGACACGTGCTGTCTCAGCTGAGCCTAGCGGACGTGGCCTCCCGCAGAACTGAGTTAACCACACTCATTCATGACAAGTCATGGTTTGAGGGACCTGATTGGTTGCGCGAGTCACCTTCCAGTTTGGCTATGCAGTTCCATCAATTTTGCGTTGGTCAATGTCGATCAAATCGCAGCCGGTGCGAGTGCTACATTTACTTGTGCTGATGAGCTTTTGGGAAAGTTTTCAGATCCTGCGAGCAGGAGGGCGTCTCCAGCTCTCATTGCTTTCATACAATGCCCGTCATCCGCCGACCTTATCGAGGGCTGACCTTTTTGCGAAGCTAGTCATTACTTGGGCCCATCACCAGGCACTTCATGGTGAATTTCGCTCGACATACTTTTATGTAGTTCGCCGCGCTTGAATTATTGGTGGAAAATGTCAAATCCGACCACACATCCATCATTGCGTTGTGTGCACCCGATCTCAACCCAGGCCCATGGAACAGGTAATGACACTTCGGCGCGAGCTATTACATGTACCAGCCTTGATTATGCTGGACCCTTTCATCTGCACGCCGCCAAGGGACGTGGATCACGTACTACCAAGGGCTACGTGACTGTTCTCGTGTGCTCCGCTTCCAAGGGTATACATCTTGAGGCTGGCAGTGATCTTACCACCGAGAATCTGCAGGGTATATTACTGCGATTTTATGGTCGACGTGAAAAACCGGTTGAATTATGGAGTGACAATGCAACTCATTTTCATCGCGCTGTTTTGGAGAAAAAACAAGCGCTCAGTGCGATTAACTGGGCTTGCGTCGCTGATTCAATGGAAACCGAAGGCATCATCTGGCGGTTCATTCCGCCTGCTGCACTGCACTTTGGAGGACTTTGGGAAGCTAGGGTGAAATCCTTTAACACTCGTCTGAAACGACATCCAAGCCCAAGAATCTGAAAGACGAGAAATTCTTAACCTTGCTTGTGAACATCCAAACAGTGTTGAATTGTCGCCCCCTCTCACCTCTTTCCAGTGACGACGTGGATCTAGACGCCCTTACTCGTCGGATACCTCGTCATAGTGCTGGGCCCTTCTCTTCTCGGATCTGATGAAAGATGGCCTCTCGACCGAGCTACTCAGACTTATGAGGGATCTGATGGACTGGTGCGTGCCACCAAGATCAAGACTTGCACTCGAGAGTATATTCGGCCGTGCTGCCACTGGCGCTGCTCTTCTGCGTGTCTGCGTGCTCGACTGCACTTCCTTTTTGTAGTTAGTGCCTGCTTAGACCCCATGTAAGAAGGACGTGCTGAGTACTAAACGAATACTAAATAAAGCGATTTATCCAGCGAAACCACCGCCTACATTTATTCCCGAACCTCAATCAACACTCGGCAATACTGTCATTCTCGTTACCGTTCTCAAAGTAATAGTATAGCCGGCTCAGAACTCTACTACCAGCCCTATACATCGCCCCCACTGTTTCTGTTCTCTTAGCATCTGGAGGAGTATCGTAGTTTAAACAGATCCAATAGATGACGCTCCGATCAGGTAGGCCTGTTTGTGTATTGTTGTGTATAGAAAAAATACTAAAATTCATTAAAAACTTGTAACATTTAATGAATATAAAAGAAGAATAAAGTTTTCTATTACAATAAGAGCAGCTGGTGTGGGGAACCACAAACCCAGTCCATATAAGCGTAAACTTGACCCGAAGGCAAGGTGTCTTAAGTCTTGCGCTCCCTGCACGCCTGCTTAGTCTTGTGCTACAAAACTGTCGGATAATGGGAGGATTCGAACGCTCCACTCCCAACCCCTTGGGTATCTACAAGGACTTCCCATCGCTTCAGGTCGCTAACCTTCTCGACGCTTTTTGAGATCAGTAGCTTTCGGTGTCTTGGCTTTATCGCCCGGAGGTGATTAAACAAAAAATCGTTAACAAAAATAAATAAAATACGGTTGGAAAAAATGGAAATGAATTTCGGAAAAATAAAACGGGAAAACTGAATTTGCTATTAGGAAGAAACTAGATAGAATAGAAAAGATATGAAGGTCAACAAAGACTAGAAGAAAATTCAGCAATAAATACGAAAGTTACAAAAAGAAGCGACGCCAATAAAGAAAATTGGCGCGAGAACTAGGAACCAGTGACGTCATACAAACAACCCTAACACTTCCCGCCCCTAGTAGATACGTCCGCACAGAGCTGCCAGATCGAGCCTGAAATTTACCCCCACCATACCTACCTTTTGGGAGCCGCAAAACAGAAGGTGCATGATAACCACTGTGAGTTCGTGTGTAAGCCGAAAATGCACGATTCGAATTCGGTTTTCTGCTATACGATGATTGTCGATCTGAAAGCTTCATAAGACCTCAGTGTTCTTCTATTTATATCTCGATCCCCATTTGAAAGAAATGGAAGAAATTGGCGAATTTAATGTTTCGCGTGATTCTTCATTTCATGCATGAGTTTATTTTGAGGTTATGTTTTTCAGTTGTATATAGTATGAATATTA
>NC_046660.1:113255601-113257743 GCF_010883055.1 Belonocnema kinseyi | reverse complement strand
CTAATGTTATAACTATAAAATATAACATTAATTTTAATTAATAGTTGATTAATTTTAATAGAAATAGTTAAACTTTTAACTAAAACAATTAGTTTTCTGAAAAAAATTTGAATAAGAAGATTAATTTTCTTGTAGTTACAAGAAAGTAATTTTTAAACCAAAACAAACAACAAAAAACTCTACAAAATAGTTAAATATTCAGAAAAAAATTTTTCAAATAATTTAATAAATTGTCAACCTAAAAAAAAAACTAAAATTTTGACAAAGCAGTTCCACTTTCAACCAGAAAATTTGAAAAAAAATACTTGGAATTCTTTGAAAATGCTTTATATTATTGAAATTAATTGAAAATTCCTTGAAATGTTTTAACACATCCTAAAATATTAAAAATCTCTTGAAATTTTGCAAAGCTCTTGAAAATTCCTTACAATTTTAAAAATACCTTAAAATATTTTAAATCCTTTAAAATCACATACTAAATAATTGAAATTCATTGAAAATTCCTTAGAATCTAGTAAAATGTCCTAAGATGCATCAAATCCTTTAAAATCTCATATTAAATTACTGTAATAAATTGAAAATTCCTTAAAACCTTTTAAAATACTCTCAAATATTTCGAAACCTTCAAAATCTTTTGAAAATCTTGACATTTTTAAAGATTTTTAAGGTACTTTGGGTTTTTTTAAACAATCTTGATATAATTATTAAAATTCTTTGAAATTCCTTTCATTTTTAAAAGTGAATTAAAAATTCAGTGAAATAGTTTTAAACATCCTGAAATATTCAAAAACCTTAAAAGTCTGTGGAAATCTCTTGAATTATTTTAAAGCTCTTGAAAATTCCTTGAAATTTTAACAATACCCTGAAATGTTTCAAATCCCTTAAAATCTCATATTAAAATACTGTGATCTTTTGAAATTTCTTGACATTTTTTTAAGCTTTTCAAAATTCCTTGAAATTTTGAAAATTCCCTGAAATATTTAAATCCTTAAAAATATCATATTAAATTACTGTAATCAATGAAAATTCCTTGGAATCTTTAAAATTCTCTCAAATTTTTCAAATCCTTCAAAATCTTATGAAATGCTTCGGACTTTTTTAGGATTTCTAAATTACTTTGTAATTTTTAAAAATAAGCCTTCTAAACATTTTTTAATTCTTTGAAATTCTTTTGAAATCTTTTGAAATTTTGTAAAGCTTCAGATTGAAATTAAAAAAAAGAAGAGTTTCAAAACGTTAAATATTGAAATGTTTGTAGATTAGAGTTTTGAAGATGGAATCAATAAAAATTCAAAGCTTACGAAATTTTATTTTCAAAAATTTTCAACTATTCCATAAGAATAATTTTCAACTCGATGGGATTCAAGTCTTCACATTTAAAATTGTAAACGTGGAAGTTTATTTATAAAAAATTAATTATAATAAATTAATTAAATGCGTTCAAAATTTAAATTAATGTTTTTCAATTGGACAATGTCTAAATTAAATTATTTCAGACTGAAATTTAGCAAAATTTTTAAACATTAAAAATTTAACTGTTTGTAGATTAGTTAAACTATTAAATTAAAGTTTTAATAGAAATTACTCGAGTTAAAATTGAACTATTTCTAAAACGATTTTTGTATATAATTATAAAATTATATATATATATATATTTTATTTAGGGTATTTTTAAATTTCAAGGAATTTTCAAGAGATTTCAAAAGATTTTAAAGGATTTTAAATATTTTAGAATGTTTAAAAATATTTCAATGAATTTTCAATTCATTTTTATAATTTAAATGAATCTCAACAAACTAAAAAAATTGTAGCAGGGTTGTTTAAAAAAACTCCAAAGTACCTCAATAATATTTAAAATGTGTCAAGGGTTCTCAAAAGATTTCTAAGGATTTTCAATATTTTAGGGTGTTTCGAAACATTTCAAGAAATTTTCAAATAATTTCCATAATTTAAAGCAATTTGAAATAATTTTAACTATATTTTAACTATTAAACTATTTAATTATTTAACTATTTTAACTGTAGAAAATTAGACTTGGTAGAAAGTACATTTCTTTTGTACAGTTCATGTATTTTAGTAAAAATTGTATTTGTAGTTATAAATGTATTTACAAAAATCCCTTGGAACATTTTAAAATACTCT
>NC_046660.1:113253682-113255501 GCF_010883055.1 Belonocnema kinseyi | reverse complement strand
TTCTGTTTAGGGTATTTTTAAATTTTCAAAGATTTTTCAAGAGATTTCAAAAGATTTTAAAGGATTTTAAATATTTTAGAATGTTTAAAAATATTTCAATGAATTTTCAATTCATTTTAATAATTTAAAGGAATTTCAACGGATTAAAAAAATTGTAGCAGGGTTATTTAAAAAAACTTTAAAGTACCTTAATAATATTTAAAAGATGTCGAGTGTTCTCAAAAGATTTCAAAGGCTTTTCAATACTTTACGGTCTTTTAAAACATTACAAGGAATTTACAAATAATTTTAGTAATTCAATGCAATTTCAAATAATTTTAACTATTTTTTCCAACTTTTCTGGTATTTGAAATCCTTTAAAATCTGATACTAAATTATCAAAATCATCTTAACATTACTTTAAATCTATTAAAATATCCTAAAATATATCAAATCCTTTAAAATCTCATATTAAATTTCTCCAATCAATTGCAAATTCCTTGTCATCTTTTAAAAGTTCCTCAAATATTTTAAATCCTTACAAATCTTGAAATTTTATAAAACTTCAGATTGAAATTGATAAAACTTCATGCTTTAGAAACTTTTGGCTTTACAAAATTCTGATTATAAAATGGCAGAAATTTGAAGTTTCTGAATTTTCCTACTTAGTTCAGTGAAAATGGAATTCACAGGACCTCCTTCATATTACTATTAACCTAAACAATCTCAAGGGAAAATGAATGTTGGCCTTTTTTGTGAAATACATTTTTCAGTTTTTCTGAAAATGACCGTTGTTTTGGCAGTTTGAAGAAACTTTCAACTTAATCTAAAGAATTGGAGAGATACATGTTTTTGAAAAAACAAATTTGTAATTTTTTTTCCTAATTCGCTTTAGTTCATGAAAAAAATAATTGATAAAACCCAAAAAGTATTTATCTCATATTTTGAATTGGAAAATAAGATTTTACGTCTGTTAAAGTAAATAATAAAACACCTAATTTTTATAATATGGATTTACTTAAAAATTTCTAAGGATGATATTGTCCACGATTAGAAAAAAATATTTACAATATTTACAAATTGTGAGCTTATAAACAAGAAAAAAATGCAACCACAAAGCAATGAAACAATTTAAAGCTAAGTGTTAAATAAAACTGCGCAATGAGTTTCAGGACTAAAATGCTAATGAAAACATAGTAAGTAAACAAAATATTAATTCAAATTGGGTCACAACAAAATATAGGTTTAGATGCTATAATTAAATTTTTTTAATATTTTCGCAATCGCATGGAAACCACATAGAAAATGATTTAAATGGGAAACGGAATAAATAATATTAAAATGTTTATAAAATTGATCAAGAAAGAGGGGAAACAATTTCTTTCTAGTAAAAAATATTGTAAATATTGTAAATATTGTAAATATTTGGTTTTGATGGTGGATTAGGCCTACTGGGGAAACCGCCTTAAAAAAAACGCGCCTACGAATCTACCTCTGTGGTGGTGTGGAAAAGAGGAAAATATAAATTTACATTATAATATACATTATTGTACATAATTATAAAATTATATACATGTTTTAACATACTTTTAAATTTGGAACGCTTTTAATTTATTCATGATTATTCATTTTTTATAAATAAACTTCCAAGTGTAAAATTCCAAATTTGAAGACTTGCATCCCATCGAATTAAAAATTATTCTTATTTAATAGTTGAACATTTTTGTACATTCAATTTTGAATTCTTTAATCATCTTTGAATTTTTATTTGAAATTTTTCTGTTTTCTAAATTGCAATCTGAAGTTTTAAAAAATGTAAAGAGATTTCAAAAGATTTCAA
>NC_046660.1:113244115-113253582 GCF_010883055.1 Belonocnema kinseyi | reverse complement strand
AATTATTGTGTGTATAATGCAGCGAGAGCTTTGGCCGATGCGAACCGTAAAACAAAACCAACGGATGATCATAAGACTAAAAGACGAATGCATCAACTTGCCATAAAGATAGGCTGGGGAAGACAGTACGCGTCCCGCATTCAGTGTGTGATTGACTACACCACATCTGGCAGGAATTTTACCACCAAGGTTCGAAAGTTCGCGCGCGAACTCCGGACCCGTTATCACACACTTATCAAGTCAAAGCTGCTGACCATCAGACAGCATATTGTTGAGAGAATACGGATACTATCTGACGCTAAGAGAAGTCTAGAGCGGAGGGAGAGGTGGGTCAGAGAAAATCAACAGTTTCTCTCTGACTCATCTCGACTCTTCCAAGACCCTCCAGTTCCTGTCGAACACCCACCCAAACTAGAGGAGGTCGAAGTATTTTGGAGAGAAGTCTACGAAGTTCAGCATAGACTGGACGAAGACTCAGAAAATATAAAGAGCTTCAAGGAGTTATGTGTTGCCCTCATAACACCTGATAAAGAATGCCCACCCATCACTACCGAGGAGGTGAAAAAAGTATTAAGAGGGATGAAGAACTATTCCGCACCGGGACCAGATTGTATCAAAACCTTCTGGTGAAAGAAGTTTTATTCAACCCATCAGCATTTGGCCCGTATTTTCACCTCATATTTGAACTCGGAAGAGCCGATTCCAGAGTGGTTTGTGGAAGGGCGCACAATACTTCTTCCGAAAATAGGCAACTTCGCTGAGCCAAAGAATTACAGGCCAATAACTTGTCTGAACACGCTTTATAAGATATTCACAGCTATCCTAAATGACAGGATTGTTCAGGCAATTGAACCTGTGTGGCAAGAAATGTATGAACAACGAGGTTCAGAGAAAGGCGTAGCCGGATGTCGGGAGAACCTGCTCATCGATAGATGTGTCTGCAAAGATGCAGCATTCTACCAGTGTGACCTATCGATGGCCTGGATTGATTATCGGAAAGCTTTCGATTCGACATCCCATAGACTTATCATCTGTCTTTTGGAAATCTTAAAGGTTCATCCGCAAATAGTTGGGTGCATAGAGAAATTGATGCCGCTTTGGAAAACCAGATTTACTATCTCATCTGGAAAAAATCGTGTGATAACTAACAAGGTCACATTTCAGAGATGTGTCTTTCAGGGCGGCACCATGAGCCCACTCCTCTTTTGCCTTACATTATTGCCACTATCTCTAGCACTTCGCCATTCCGGCGGGTACTTGTGCGGCAAACCTACAGATCGAAAGTACAAGGTCACACATGTATTTTACATGGACGATCTTAAGATCTATGCTAAAAACAGAGAGCAACTGCATCTAGCTCTGGGGATTGTCGAACGATATACTAAGGAAACTGGAATGGAATTTGGGTTAGACAAATGCGCCAAGGTTTATTTGAAGCGAGGAAAACTTAATGGCATCCCTGAAGATCCTGAGCTTGTTGATAGAAGCGCCATACAACACCTTTGCGCTGGAGAGACTTATACATACCTGGACGTGCCACAGAGCCGCATTCAGGATGTGACATCTATAAAGGATAATCTCCGAAGCAGATAAAAACGTCTCATCCGACAGATTTGGTCTTCCGAACTGTCGGCGAGGAACAAAGTATCTGCAACGAACATGTTTGCCGTCCCGGTACTACTCTATTCATTTGGAGTAGTTCCATGGACGAAGAACGAGCTCAGATCTCTTGATATCGGGACAAGAAAGGTTATGCACATAAACAAAGGCATGCATCTTAAGTCTTCCGTTCCGTGACTGTACATCTCACGCCGTCAAGGGGTCGCGGAATATTGAGTCTTGAATGTCTTCACAACAGGATTATTCTGGGTACAGCACATAGAGTTGCAGATGGAAGAGACCCTCTTCTTAAAATGGTCAGGAATCACGAAGAAGTGGGCAGAGGAGCGTTTCTGTACAAAGCAGCGGAGGAGGCTGCTGAAGCACTCGGACTTGACTTCAGTATTAGGGGTGAGCAAAATGCATCAAATCTTATCTATCTCGAGTACTCACTCCTGAAAGCCCGGATTAGGAAAGCACAAGAGAAAAACTTTCGTGAACAGCTCCTCGATAAGAGGATGCACGGTATCTTCCACAGAAATGTGAAGGATCAGTCAATGTCTTGTGAGCTAACGTTTGCTTTCCTTAAATCGCCAGGATTGAGTACTGTTACGTACTGGTACGGAGGGTTTCCTGTTTGCATGCCAAGACGGTGTCATTTCCACCTCAACATATCGTCGCCATATTTTGAGTCAAGACATTCCCGATGATAGCTGCAGGGCGTGCCATGCACACCCCGAGCATTTAGCTCACATACTATCTAGTTGTCTAACCCACGAGGTAACGACCTACATTCAAAGGCACAATGCCTGACATGGTTCTTCTTGACTTCGAGAAGCGAACCATGTTCGTCATCGAATTTTCGGCACCAGCTGATAAAAACATCATAGCCAAGGAGAATGAAAGGAAAGAGAGGTATCGAGACCTTATAAGGGAGTTGCAACGATTGTGCCCGGAATATTTTGTTAAATTGATCGTCCTTATCATCGGCGCTCTTTGAGGTGCCAAGCTTTCACTTGCTAATGGCCTAAAAAGCATCCTTGCGTGTCAACAATATGCCAGAACACTTGCGGGAAAAATGCAGAAGGCGGTTGTCCTTAGGTCGCTCCGTGTTCTTAGGGTGCACGAGGCTTTTGCGGGATCGTCGTATTGATTCCTTTACAGACTGTAACTACCTATTTCACGGACGTGAGACGTGGTTGTGGCTGAAATTTTACCGCGATTTCGCTGGAAGCGGCTGCAATTTTCCAGATTAGCACCCGCTCCCGGCGAAATCCTGCGGTTATCCTTATGACAAATTTATATATATATATATATATACAGGGTGGACACGCTGGGGCTCACATACGAGACGAGTTGAATGCTACCCGAATTGCACAACAGCAGAGGAGAAGCCATTATACAGGGGTATTTTCATATTTCGTGCATTCAAAGTTTCATTCGGATCGGTCGTTCGGTCAAGTCCGTCTCGTTTCGCCACATACCCCACATACGCACATAGAATGAAAACATGAAAAATAATTAGAGAAGAGGTAATTAAAAATTTAGATATCGCAAACGATACGCAATCTAGGTATTATAATCTAAAACGTAGACTTATAACTTTTGAAATAGGCGAGCGAGTACTAAAAAGCAATAAAACATTGTAAAATAAAGGGGAAGGAATAGCTCAAAAACTGAACAAAAATTTTGAAGGACCATTTTTTATCAAAGCAAAAAATTTCACCAACAATTTGCGAATTAAAAACGAAAAATGGAAAAACACTAGATAATTGGAACATAAAAGATATCAAAAAATTTATTAGTAAAGAGCAGATTTTAATTCGAATTTTTCTTTGGGATGGCATGCATGTTAATGATTTGATTTTTACACAACTGACAATGACAAAAAATAACACAAACACATACATTTACAAAAAATAGACAAAACAGAAAACATTTAATTCAATGAAAAACCCAAGGAGCAGCGAAAAAGGTTGCAAGAAATCGACAGAAGAAAAAAAGCAGAAGTCGACAGAGAGATTCATAAGGCGCTGAAAAAATTAGAGGAGTAGAGGAGATTAAGAAAAAAGAATTTGAAGTAAAAGTCGTCAAAATCAAAGAAAAGATGATTTTAAAAAATCAGAAGAAATAAAAAAAAAAAAACGAATTAAGTGGAAGAAATACAAAAGACAAGAGAAAATGAAGAAAGGCAGAAGGAAGAAATCGAGGAGGAATGGAGAGAACATCGCGCGAGTTTAAGAGATTGGGACCGAAAAAATAGGGAGAAACTAAGAAAGGAAGCGGAGCAAAGAGAGAAGAGGAAGCAAATGTGACGTGAACAAAAAACATTAGATGAAATAAAAAAATTGGCACCAGAAGAAGACAAGAAGACAGGCTATAGAAAGAGATGTGGAGAAATACATGCCCCAGTTTAAGCAACAAAATAAAATAAAAATAAAATAAAAAATAAATAAAGTTTAATAGAAAAAAGAGAAGACCAGAAATAAAATAGTTTACTTTTCCACATACACCGCAGAAAAATTTATTTTTGACCCTTCACAAACACAACAGAGATGATATCTTTACCCTGTACAAACATCACAGAGATGAATAATTTTTTGAATTTAAGTTAATAATTTGATTGAATTTCGATAAAGAAATAGCTTTTACAGTAATACAAACAATTTTTTATAATAAAAATAAATACGGCTATTACAGGCCAAGATTGACTTATAATTAAAAATAAAAGCAAAATTTAGATATAAGTTAATTTTTAGAAAAGAAGAGTCACGGAAAAGCAGAGTCTTAAAAGGATACTCATAGGAATGGATAACACAGAAACTTTGAAAAAATATAGTAAGATAAGAAATTTGGAAAAAATACATTTCAAATAAAAGCTCTAGATTTTACATGTTTTCGAAATAAAATAAGAAAAAGATATGTAGAAAAGAATAAAAGTTTCGTTTTTTGTTTTTATTTTTTGTTTAAAGAATAGGATGTGTTAAATTATGTTTCAACTTATAAGAAGATGACGAATATATTCAGCTGCACCTAACTGAGGACGATTTTTACCTAACACTCATTGATGAAATGGAGAAGACCGAAGAATTATTGAAAGAATAAAGTAGTCCCAAACAGGGGGGGGGGGGTGTAACAAAGTTACAAGCACCCCGCTATCGTACGGCCCTGCGGGCCCATGATTGGGAGTGGAGAACTACAACCCCAGTCCATATAAGCGTAAACTTGCCCCGAAGGCAAGCCGTCTTGAGTCTTGTGCTCTATGCACGCCTGCTTAGTCTTGTGCTACCAACTTGTCGGATAATCGGAGGATTCGAACGCTCTACTCCCAATCCCATTGGGTATCTACAAGAACTCCCCATCGCTTCAAGACGATAACCTTCTCGACGCTTTTTGACATCAGCAGCTTTCGGTGTCTTGGCTTCATCGCCCGGAGACCACCACCTGAATAGGCCCGCTTTTAGCTTCGCCGCCCAGTTCGGGCTATTGAGACTAGCGACATCGAACTCTGTAAGTTGGTTAATAAAACCAAATATATTTTGTTAATTGCCTTAACCCTTTATTGACTTCACTCTTTCTCGACTTCCAAATCCTTTCCTCTCCCTTAATTTGCAAGATCCCTCACATTTTTTTATTGCTTATTTTGCTAATTTAATCAATTAATTTGATAAACAATTGTAATTATTGCAAATTTCAAATATTGATTGATAATATTACCTAACTAATAATAATAATATTAGTATATATTAGTAATATTAGACGGGGATCAGATGGGGCCTCGAATATTAGGGCAGAAACTATAGAGGAATTAGAAATACAATGGAGGCAGAAAGCGATCCATGGCGAGCACCCCAACACGTTAGATTAAAATGAAGTGGATAGTGAAGCATCTACTATTTGGCTAAGAAAGGGTGTTCTGTATCCAGAGACGGAAGGATTCGTCATTGCAATATAGGATAAGTTAGTCAGGACCAGGAATGATCGCAAACACGTGTTACATCAAGACGTGGTTGACCGGTGCCGATTATGTGAAGATACCAACGAATCCATCAAGCACATTATTGATGACTGTCGCGTAATAGCTCAGAGAAAATATAAGCACAGACATAATGATGTAGCGGGCATTATACATCAACAACTTGCTCTAAACCTAGGACTCTTAAAAAAATGGATGCCCTTCTATAGATACATTCCAATTCCCGTTTTAGAAATCGAAGATTACATCTTATATTGGGGTGTTGCTATCCAAAGGGACCAGTTAAACCGGGCCAATCGACCTGACATCGTGATGCGAGAAAAAAAAGGTGAAAGAGTCTACATCATCGACATCGCTTGTCCGCTTAACCGAAATTTGCAGTCAACCTAGAAAACCAAGATCCACAAGTATAGCGAGTTAAGACATGAAGTAAAGACCATATGGAGGAATGTAAATCATGCATTTATTCATCCCATTGTGATTTCGGCTACAGACAATGTATACAGGCAATGTGCACGCAAGATGCATTGAACATCTTGAACATTTAGGAGACAGTAGGGCAACGGCAGCAGCTTAGAAGGCAGTTTTATTAAACACTTGTCGCATTGTAAGAAACTTTCTTGATCATCAGGAAGCGAGAGACTAAAAACCCGTGGAGTGGCAGATGGTAGCTCTAAGAAAACATCCAGAGGTGACTGTTGCCACCTCCAACGCTCGTGGCCGCTCGTAATTGTATACCTACAACATCATCGCAGGAGGTTTCAACCATCGTATTAAATTATTTGAATTAACTTATAACATTCTAATCTCAACAGTCACTTGACTTAGTCCGTGGCTATGATACATAACCGGGTTTACCCGAGTAAAAGTTTAATAAAAACACTAAATAATATTTAAACATTAAAAATTAGCATTATAGTGGACTTTTTTATTCATTCATCTAGACATTTCCTCTCTCTAAAAATTATATATTTATATATAATTTATTTATAATCAGGGTGGAGATTCGAGCGGGAAACCGGGGAAGACCGAGAAAAAAACGGGAAATTACCGAGAATTACATTAATTTCTGCTTTATCTACAGTTGCAGGGCATATTTACGAAAATAATTATGGTTTTTAGATTATAAAAGGGAGTTCTTAAAGAAATAAAATTTCCCTTGGGACAAGGAATTTTCGACATGGAACGGGAATTTTTTAAAAGAATAAAAACTGGGATTTAGAAGAAAAGAGTTTGAAAAACCCTGTTCTAAGTCCAAATTTATCACGATTTAAAAGTTGTTTCTTCCGAAATTTAAAAGAAGAGATTGAAATTCGCTAAATGACCAATTGAAAGTGATTTCTATGAGAAAAATGTGTGAACTTGACAAATTAATTGATCAGAACTTGTAGCCGAGTAAATTATTTCTTGTGTTTAAAGTTTTTTTTAAATTATTGCGAAATCATAGGATAATTTTTAACAGACGATTTTTATTTTTCAACCAAGTAAATTTATTTCTAACCTAAAAGATTCATTTCAATCTAAAATAATAAATATTTAACTAATATATTAAAATTTTTAACAAAAAGAAGGGGTTTTTCAATCCAGTATATTTTTAAAAATATGTGGATCTTCTATGAATACTGTAAATCTTCCAACTATAAAATTAATTTTTAGCATAAGAGTTTAGCTTTCAACCGAAAGTAGTTGCATTGAAAAAAAGGTAATCTCCTAACGAAAAATGTGAAAAGAAAAATATATTATAATTTTGTAATTTCCATGTCAAAAATTCCTTGGCTCAATGGAAATTGTATTTCTTTACCGAAACTTCCTGCCCTAAAATAAAAACATTAATTATTATTACTTATGTGCCCTATAACTGTAGATAAATTAAAAATTACTTTTCTAAATTGGCAAAAAGTACTGAAATATTTAGAACTTTAATTTTGCTACGATCAGAAGTAAATTCCCGGTCTAGATGATTTAATAAAAAATTATATTATAACGTTAATTATTAACGTTTAAATATAATTATTACTCATATTATTAGTTAAGTAATATTATCAATGAATGTTTGCAATTCACCACAATTACATAATATAATATATACAATATATATACAATACACATACAATATATATACAATATACATAATATATAATTAATTACATCAGCAAAATAAATAATATAAAAATATGAATACAATTCAAACTGTTTTCAAGAGACTTATCCTTATATTAAATTTTCCTAATATTAAATTACATGTTTTCATGAATTTTTTCTTACTAATTACAGCTGCTTTTATTGTTACTGAAAATTATGTTCTTCCTTTAATATTCATAAAAATGATCAAGTTTTAAATGAATTTTAGTATTTTTGATATACATAGCAATGCAAAAACAGGCCTACCTGATCGGAGTGCCATTTATTGGATTTATTTGAACTACGATACTCCTCCGAATACTAAAATAACAACTACCACATAGCATACACGAGCGATGCATAGAGCGGACTGCTACTAAAGAAGATGCACTTGAAGGCGCCTTCGGCCCATGTAAATGACAGTTATTTTATTTTTAAAAGTTTTTTACCCTTCACGAAAAAGTATTGCGATTACTCCGTGAGTTTCTAATGCGATTTATGACGTAGAATCCGAATTTCAACTATTTAATACTTGATTTCGCTGTTTTTTTGAGTTTTTTAAAAAGGAACCAAATGGGGACCCAATGGGGTCTTTACGGGTACTTTGTAGAGGCTCCATTCGGTTCCTTTGGTCCGTCAGGGCAGATGTCTTAAGAAAGGAACAAATGCCTAAAATTATTCGTTAAGTTCATGCACATACAAACAAAAAATTAACTGTCGAGGTACAGGTCCGGGGGCTCTCGTGGTGGGGGATGTTCCCTTACGTAGGATAACAAGTTTCGCGCAGGAAAATGACGTTTGCGTGTTCGGTGCCGAGGTGCGAAGGAAACAGTAAAAAATTTAAAGGAAAAAGATCTACGTTCAAAGTGCCCAGTGATCCTATTCCCCGAAGAAAATGGGAATCCCCGAAGGAATGGGAATCATATATCGTGCTTCTTTGAAACATCCGCGTTAAGGAATGGTGCCAAACCCACATGTTCGAAACATTGATTTTATCATATTCAAATTTCAAATTAAACCGCCACTGCTCTACTACTACGTCCCATACTGGCAATTTTTTTAATTGAACGGGAGCTTCAATAAGGGAAAATCCCCCTTCAAGAGAGTTTCCGGACCTGCGTATACGAGTACGATCATGATAATGGGTCAAACATGCCTGGAAAATATCAAGGAGTGCAAAGTCGAATTATGAAATTAAACAAGTATGTTATGTATATTCCTTGTGAACCACCGCTTAAATTCAGTTGGAAATAACGCGACCTGTTGACTGCTACTTACAAACGGCGCATTTGAAGTGTAGCAGTCAACAGGCGTTACACGTCTTATAATTTTTAAAACTTTTTACCGTTGTAAAAAAACTATTGCGATTATTCCGTGACCTTCTATAGGGAATTTTAACGTAGAATCCGAATTTCGACAATTTAAAAGTTGATGTTGCTGTTTTTTTTAGTTTTTTAAAAAGGAACCGAATGAGGACCTAATGAGATCTTTACGGGCACTTTGTAGAGGGTTCATTCGGTTCCTTCGGTCTGCTAGGGTTCAGATGCTATGGCAACTACAAAAGGGTTACTAGTTCAAATAAATTTCTAGTTCAATTTTTACTCTTCTAATTCGGATCAAAAGGCTCCACAACATCAATGAAATTAACAATGCGTAGCAAAGGGTTCGATTCTGAAATTCAGGACTCTGAAAAATAGCAAGGTGTGTAGGCATTGAAGTAAGTTTCCCTGCAGGGACGCACTCAGAAAAATATTTCGGGGGGGGGGGGGGG
>NC_046660.1:113234360-113244089 GCF_010883055.1 Belonocnema kinseyi | reverse complement strand
AAAAAAAGTGTATCCCATGCATTGCTTAGCGCCGTCGGCTTCTAATACGAAAGGCCAAAAGTTTCGAGGGGCTTTGAATCCCCAAAACACCTTCCCTGGATCCGCCACTGTGTCCCCGATAAAAGGAACCGGAACAAAAAAAAAGGGACAACGATTTTAAATGCGAAAGCGAAAGTTTCGAATGTCAAGCTTCGAAGCTTCATTTCGAGTTCTCTTTTTGCTCTCCTATAGAGGTATTGCAAATGCTTTACGATTTTCATTTAATCAAATCGTATCCAAATATTCATATTACTTAACTTTGGCAGTTACTGTTGCTTCGAACAGAACAAATTTCATTAACTTAAGCTAATAAAAACCTATTTTGATTCTACTATGGGACAAATGCGACTAACAAGTATGGCAAAGATATCAATTGAAAACAAAGTTGCAAAAGCAATATATTTCGACGACTTGATAGACGACTTTGCCGATGTGAAAGCTTGCAGACAGAAATTGTTGCGTTAGTTAAGCCAATTATAATTGCTAACACGTAAAATTAGATTTTAAATAAAAAAATATTTATTTAAACAAACTTATTATGATAATAAGTGATATTTCGTGTTTCACTCATGTAAAAAACTACGAATTGTTTGCCGACGTTTCGTGAACATTGCAGTTCACATCTTCAGGGCTGACCTGAAACTGAGGTATCAGGTCATGTTGTTCTTAGGTATACTCTCTACGATGCCTGTGATTGGCCAGAGCGCCCACCGTGGGGACTGCTCGAACTTGATTGGCCAATCAAGTCTTTTTTAAAAAGATTCGGGAGAACGGAAAGCCAAATCGGATTGGTATTATATCCATTGTCCCTATTGATGTTATTAGGGTGTTTTAAGATTTCTATTGCTTCTCTATGTTTTCTTCGAAATTTGTTGTGCGTTTTTGCAATGACTGTTGTTTCATGAAATAAAATGTTATGTCCTGTTTCGATATGATGTTCAGCTAGTACTGATTGCGTGAAATGTTTTAGCCTGACTTTACTCTCATGTTCCTTAATACGCTGGCTCACCGCCCTCCTGGTTTCTCCAATATAGATTTTGCCACAAAAACAAGGGATTTTATATACTCCTGGATCACTGAGAGGTGCCTTTTTATCTTTAGGGTTAGCTTCATCGAAAATCCCAAAAGAAGAAATAATCAGCAATGTAGAATCTACAATATATACCCTTCCACCCGAAAAAGCGAATGACATACGACGTATGACGGCCAACATATTACGCCAAGCTCAAGTTCCCTCCTCAAACTTATCAAAACAAGAAAAAACCGCAATTAAATAACTCAATCAAAATAAAGATATTATAATGTTACCCGCAGACAAAGGCAACACATCAGTAATAATGAATAAAGAGACTATAACAACAAAATCATGGACCTTCTAACTGACGATACCTACAAAAAACTTAAAAAGGACCCCACAAAAACAATAGTCAGTAAAATAAAAACTCTTCTCAAAGACTCTAAACTTGACAGCCAAACAATATCTAACTTAATACCTACTAATCTCATATCTGCAAGACTTTACGGGCTCCCAAAAATCCACAAAGAGAACATTCCACTCACACCGATCGTCAGCACACTAAACTCACCAGCTTACAACCTAGCACGCTTCCTTGCTGCAAAACTAAATTCTTTTACAGGAAACTCCATCACTCACGTCCAAAACTCATTTGATCTTATTAAAAAGATAGAACAGATTGATATTATTAAATCTTTCGCAAACTTCCCTTCCGAGCTCGTACCTTTGATAGAACACTGTCTCAATAATACTTACTTCTCGTTCAATAACCAATTCTACGAACAAAGCTTGGGGGTAGCAATGGGATCCCCAATCTCACCTGTAATAGCCAATGTCTCTATGGAACATCTAGAAACTAAAATCTTCAACCAAGCCAAACTTAAACCAGAATTATGGTGCCGTTACGTTGATGACACATTTGTCATCTGGCGACATGGACGAGGTGAAATAAGTAAGTTTTTCGATTTTATCAATCAATTACATCCTAATATCCAGTTCACCATGGAAATAGAGCAAAACGGAAAATTGCCTTTCTTGGACGTATTAGTTTACAAAAAATCTGATAACACATTAGGACATGAAGTTTACAGAAAACCCACGCATACAAACGGATACCTACATGCCTCCTACCACCATCAACCATCTCAAAAACAATCGGTCATCAACTCCCTTGTATACAGAGCTGTCTCCATAACAGACAAAGATAACTTACAAAAGAAATTACAAAACGTTAAACAAATCCTAACAATGGAAATGTGTTCCAGCAGATCCGAAAATGACGTGCGTCTGGCATTTAAAATTTTTGAACCAGAACACGAAGACAGCGAGTCAGACGCACTGAAAAAAATGGTTAGTTGCGATAAAAAGCTCCTTATTAGTAGAGTTGGTATTAACTAGAACAATTGCTTCGATGATAACAGTAACTAACCAGTTTTGTACGGCAACAAGTCGCCGTTAGTCCTCCTATAAAGATTATGTTAGTGAGGATAGTAATTATAGTCACAACAAATAAATTAGTTACATTTACCAGAAATTTATTTTCTAAGAAATAAGAGTAGTAAAGGTTACAAGTTTCACCCCTTGGCGATATTGGCAGAACTGAATGTGTCGAACTTGATGTGTCGAATAAATTCAACGAATACTTCAAAACAGGCATCCGTGAAAAAGTACCCTAATTTGTATAAATACATCATCGTGAAAATTCTGCCTGCCAGCGAAAGTTGTATCGAGAATAAATAAAGTAGTAAGGAGAATTACTACCGATCTTGCGGATAAAAGTAGTAGCCTAAACCACTTTAATAGCAGCGGCATATATTGAAAACTACAATAGTTGGGCCTACTATTTTGTTAGTTGTCCCAACCGACTAGTTTTTTCAGTGCGGATACATTGATCGTGTAGAAAAGGAAAGTAGATATTCTTTATAATAAATTATTATATCATATATTTTTTATAAAAAATGCGGATCAAAATATTTACGGGTTTTTATTGTACCATCTCATACCTTTGTGTCTTTATTTTATTTATTATCATAGTATTATTTTATTTATTATAATTATGAAATTTACAGTTATTGTTATTATTTTATTTTAGACATGTTTCAGATAACTTACTGATTCTATTTCACTATAATTGATCTGAAGAATATTTATTTTCAATTTTTTACGTGGATTGTTCTATATGACGAAATTCGAGGGTTTGAGATAATTGAGAACTTTCATGTCTTTCCAAAATTCAACATTTTTGAGCGAATCAAATCGATATTTTTTTGAGAAGATCGTATCTTTTCTGCAAGGATTGGTGCATTTCTCTTTTTTATTTAAAAAATTTTTTAAATCAGAATTTTTTGCGTGACATTGTATTTTCGACCATTTTTCGTGACACGTATTGCAAAAAATCTTATATCTTTTTGATAAATAATTTTCTTGCTTTGTTTCTAAAATATTCTTATTGGCCGGTAACTGGCCTTTCGATTTCACTATTTATCAGTCCAAAAATGTTGATTTGTTCTAAAGTTATAAACACATGAAATTATTTGGTCCTCCAGACCAAGTATAGCTAAGTAAGGGTAAAAAAATGTATGGTCTTCTAGGGTTAACTTTTGTTTTTTCTGTGTTGTTTTTAATCTGGTGTACCGATTTATAGCTCGAATTAACTTAGACTGTGCTGTTTTCCCATTGCTGCTAGGGACGCCGTAGCAGACGACAGCTTCTATTCCATCGTAGGATAAACTTTCGCCAAATAGCATGTAAACTTTAACAGCGGAAAATGTTACATGCAACAAAATTTCACTTTAGTTTTTTCTGTGCTTATGTGCAGTACCCCCATAAAGTTGATTACCCGAAGTTCACATTTTGTAAATTTTCTTCTTGCGTACGTTTGTACGTCGTTTGTACTGTTTGTACATCCAATATTTTTATTTGTACCCTCCTGGTTACGGAATTAGTAGCGAAATTGATTTCGGGGGGCTAAATTCACGCATCCCCCCGAAATTCAAATTTTCTTTTTGCATACGTTTGTACTTCGTTTGTACCGTTTGTACTTTTAATATTTTCGTGTGTACCCTTTTGGTTACCCGGCTAGGGGGAATATAAATTTCGTGCTGTCCCCTCGAAATTCAAATTTCTCAAATTTTCTATTTACATACGTTTGTACGTCGTTCGTACCGTTTGCACTTTAAATATTTTTGTTTGCACCCTCTTGGTTGCGCGGCTAGGGGGAAATCAAAATTTCGTGCTATTCTCCCAAAATTCAAATTTCTAAAATTTTCTTTTTTGCATACGTTTGTACGTCGTTTGTACTGTCTGTACATTTAACATTTTCGTTTGTACCCTTTTTGTTGCCCGACTAGGGGGAAATAAAAATTTCGTGTCATCCCCCCAAAATTCAAATTTCTCACATTATTTTCCATACGTTTGTACGTCGTTTGTATTTTTCGTACATTTAATATTTTCGTGTGTTTCCTCTTGGTTGCCCGGCTAGGGGGAAACCAAAATTTCGTATCATCGCTCTGAAATTCAAATTTCTCAAGTTATCTGCTTGCATACGTTTGTACGTCGTTTATGAGTACGCAAAAAGAAAATTTGAGAAATTTGAATTTCGGGGGGATAGCACGAAATTTTGATTTCCCTCTAGCCGGACAACCAAGAGGGTATAAACTAAAATATTAAAAGTACAAACAGTACAAGACGACGTACAAACGTATGCCCATAAACTTCAAGGCAATACAGTGATTTGTTTGTAATGCCGATCAGTTTATGCCATTTAATGCCATTCAATTATACTCAATGCCGGCCAATGCGATTTATTTATTTGTCGGACAAAAATGCAACTGGTGCGCATTTAAAAGCATTCAAATGTGTGTTTTTCTTAATGCTAACCTATGCGTCCCAATCATAAACTAAAATTAAGGAATATAAAAATCAGATTTTCATACAGATCGTGATATGAAAAAATTAGAGCATGCAAGACTAGAAACAAAATATTTTTATTTTAACTTTTTTTTTTCATAAAACGGAAAAAGTTGAAGGTACGTGTAAGTAGGTGTGAGTCACTCGGTGGGGAAGGGAGTAATGTGAGGAAAGGAAATGAAATTGTTAGATTGATCCAGCATTCTCGTGTTATTTAAAAAACACGTTCGTTCCGCAACACTGCTCCGATCCAGCTTGCTGATCAATCTTTATAGCAATCACCCCAATTTAACATCCTCAAATAGTCGTCATGTGAGATTCCCCACTTAGGTCCATTAGTATCTAAGGTCTTTTGTTTCAGGCATCAGTCACTCTACTGACACTCTTTTTATTAACTATTTTCCGCCATACTTTTCTGTCCTGGCATACTTCTCTAGCTTCTTTTACGTTCACGCATTTTTTCATGTTGGCTCTTGAGTTTCCGTGGCTTCTTATGTCTCTTCTGACTAAGGTCTCATTCACACATTCTAACAATTCTTTCCGGGGTCTGCTGTTACGCCCAGGCGCTGCAATCGTTAATTGTTCTATAGAGCTGCGCACTGATACGTTGAATTCGAGGATTCGTAACCTGTCGTTGAGTGGTTGAAACCACTAACCGCGAGAATAGGTCAGGTTTAAAACTGAAATCAGTGAACACACAGTTAAGTTTAATAAATATAAATGAGTTATTTAATTCACAAATCGTCAATTGCTATTTCATGATGGACAAGGTATTCTTCGATACCGTCACGGGTATAAAAGATAATTATAATTTAATGAATTTCGTGATAGACTTGGCTAATTTGAAACGGTTCAAATTGATTATCAGAAAATGCTTCGACGAGATCGAATAACTCTGGATCCGGATTAGACATTTTTCAGAATATTCAGTCCGTTAAATTATTCAGTAAAATTGTGTAACTGATTAATTATTCGTCTTAATCGCGCACAAGTAGTCTTAGCACTCTGTATTATCGGCAGAGCCGATCGCACACGCACACTTCGCAGTCGGAAATTGAGGTTAGGTTGTCTCAGAATTGCTTTAGGGATTTTCTAACTCCGAAACTGTTAAAATATTCGAGAGACAAGTGTCGTAGGTTTAAGGTTTGAAAGAGCGCACCGAAATACAAATTCTGACGTTTTCATGCTCTGCGGATATTTTTTTAAGTATCATTTTGGGAGGGACTTATCCCTACTTTTTAACGCTTACCCAATCGCATTTCTAGGGTCGCACGATTTTATTGCCGAATAGCCTATCGTGAGCGAGGTCGACTTGTTCCTCCCACCGGAAGTGAGCAATTAAGTTGAATGACAGGACAAGGACAAGGGTCCAAAGTCCACATCCGGCCGGATATAGGCCTATTAAGTTTGAGTGACAGGTTCATGTCTGTAATTTAAACATTTGCTAATTTCTTATGTGTTTTTAATTACTTTCAAGGTATTTGGATCTTTCCACCAGAGAATTTACTAGTTCGGATAGAAATAGGTAAAAAGGTCTTAGCGTCCTGGAGTTTTAGTTCATAAAACGGCGCATTCCGTTACACTGCCTCTGACCAGTGATCCCAGGTCTGAAACGAGACGTGGTCCAATACTATCACATGTCTATGTTCGTGTGAATATAGTAGGAGACGTTATAAATGACTGGGTTGCGCGCGCAACTTATTTCTCCTTTTCTGAATTTGAAAACTCGAAGTATGGATGATGGCCGGTCGGAAAACTTCAGCGTTTTTATTTGTATCTTGATCCACTTTGATATTATATTAATATTATAACTAATATTATATCAATAGTATTATATATATTATTAATATTATAATTATATTATATTATATCATACTATAAAAGTTTTATTTTTCTATTTTCATCTGCATTTCAAAGAAATTAAAGACATTGGCGATTTTCATGATTTGAATGCTTCGCGTGCCTCTCTATATGCGCAGATTTTGAGGTTACCTTATTTCAAGTATAAAATATAAATGATATAAATATTAATACTATTATATATAAATATATACATATATTATTAATGATAATATTATAATTATGTTATATTATAATAGTCTTATTTATATCTTGATCCGCATTTGAAAGAAATTAAAGAAATTGGCGATTTTAATGATGTTTGAATAAAATTTTTTTTTATAAAAGTTCATTTTTCAGTTGAAAAACCTACTGTTGTATTTCAGCTTTGGAATTCATCTCGTTTGGATAAAAACTCAATTATTTGGTTGAAAAATTAATTATTTTGTTGAAAATGTAACGATTTTGTAAAAAAGTCCTCTTTTCTATCAAAAGTTCAACTTTTTTGTTAACATTTTTTTTTTACTTCCATTTAAAGGTTCAAATCTTTCATTGAAAATTTAACTATTCTGATGAAAATATGTTTTATGTGTTGTGGAAAATACATTTTTGAAACTGACAATTAATTTATACTATTTCTGGTTAAAAATTGATCTTCTTCAGTTAAAAATTTAACTATTTTGTTAAAAAATTTATCTGTTTTAGTTAAAAGTTCAACTTTTTGGTTGAAAAATCATGTAGTTTGTTGAAAATTCGTCTCTTTTTGTAGAAATTAAATTGTTTTATGGAAAATTTATACTTTTTGGTAAAAAATTTAATTTTTCGGTTAAAATATCAACTGTAAATATTTTTTGGTTGCAAAGTCTATTATTTTGTTGTAAATGCAACTATATTGTTAAAAATTGAAATAATAATTTTTGGGTGGAAAATTGGATTGTTCACTTAAAGTTGAAATACTGAGTAAAAAAATTAATTTTTGCTTATCAAGGATTTATAATTATAGTTGAGAATTCAACTATTTGCCTTTTAATTAACGTTTTTGTTAAAATTTTTACTATTTTGTAAAAAATGCATCTTTTGGGCGTTAAAAGTCAACAATTCTATTGAAAGTTAAGCTCTTTTTGTATATAATACTTTTTTGACTTTAAAATTACATAATTTCGTTGAAAGTTCATGTATTTTTTTTTGTAAATTGACCTGGTTTGGTAGAAATTTAATCTGTTTGGTTGAAAATTGATCATTTTTGTTTAGAAATGTAATTGTTTGGTTGATATATCAACTGTACATCTTCTTGTGCTTAAAAGTCGATTATTTCACTAAGAGTTGAACTACTTTGTAAAAAAGACATTTTTACAAGGTTTTATAATTATCGCTGAAAATTTATCTATTTGGTTGAAAAATGAATCCTATGATTGAAAACTCATATTTTTCGCTTAAAAAATTCAACTTTTTGTAGATAATTTGTCATTCTGAAGATTCATGCATCTTGTTTAAAATTGGTGTTTTTTTTGTATATCATTAATTTTCTTGGTCGAAAATTCATATTGTTGGTTGACAATTTAAACTCTTTGTTGAAAATGCATTTTTTATGTTCAAAATTATTTTTCTTTATCTAAAAATGTAACTATTCTAGGATTGATTAAAAATTAATCGTGTATATTGGTTAAGTTAGAAAATCGTTTTTTATAGAACATTAATCTTCTTAGTCGAAAATTCACCTTTTCCCTTAAAAATTTTACAATTTTGTGAAAATTCTTTTTTTTCTTGTTTAAATCAAAATCAAAAAATAAGAAAAGTTGCTTTAAAATCGTCCTGATTCTTTTTTTTTTAATTTTTAAATCTTTTCAAATAGTGACTTCAAATTAATTTTTGAAAATAAAAAATCATTTTCAATTTTCTTAGCAATCACAACGATTTTTGTTATTCCTTTTACATCTTTTACAATTCTTAAAAAGCTTAATTTTTTTAAATCTGCAAAAATCTACATCGTGTTTAAAATTATTGGAAATAATTTCAAGATTTAAATTAATTTTGAATCTTTTTTCAATAGTATATAGTTTTCAATAGTTGTTTATAATGGCTTGTTTTAAATGATCGGTCAAATATTACTAATAATTAACGAAATTTCCTTTTTTATTAAAAAATTTCAAATTGAATGGGTTAAAGATATAATTTTTTTAGACTGAAATCATATTTGAAGTTATAATTGAAAATAATTTTAAAAACTAATATCTATTTATTCTTTAGTTTTAAACGGATTCAGAGTCATCTTGTAAAATCAATTATTTTTCAATTTTTAATACCTTAAAGTAAATTAAAAAATTTTATTTAAAAAATCTTTCAATTAAAAAAATTCATAATTCAAAAAGGTAAAAATTGATCTGAACATTTGAAAAAAATGAAATGGAACTTATTTTAAATTTCTAAATAATTTCTTTGAAAAAAAAGAAAAGATGGAAAGATAATTGGATAGATGGGACGGTGGTTGGATAGATTTTTCTTATAAAAAATTGTGGCCACCCTGAAAAAACGTGACTCATTTAAATAAATGATTTTAAAATATTAAAAAAATTTTAAACGTATTATAGTGTTATTCAGCATTGAGGTTCATTCTTTCAGAAACTTTCTCTTTTGCTTTTACTTTCGATGATTTTAGGAAAAACATCTAATTAACAAAATATATGAATTTTCAAACAAAAAGCTTACTTTTTAACGGAATTTTTTAAAATGAAATATTTTAATTTCCAGCTAAAAACTGTGATAAACAATTCAATGTCAAATTTTCAAGGGAAATGGTGAATTTTCGACAAAGAAGATTAATGTTCTATAAAAAAAACGATTTCCCAGCTTAACCAATATACGCGATTAATTTCTAATCAATACTAGAATAGTTACATTTTCAGATAAAGAAAAATAATTTTTAATAG
>NC_046660.1:113231822-113234260 GCF_010883055.1 Belonocnema kinseyi | reverse complement strand
TGTAGATTTCAGTGGTGGATCGAAACTGTCGAACAATCAAGCTGACCTGTCTTCCTATTTGAATGATGTTTTTTATAGAGCATATTTTCGAATTTTGAAGAACGCAGCAACTATCACGCAACGCAACAAAAAGTACAAATTTACCAACTTCCAATTTCTTAAATTGTTGTCAAAGATGGACTGGAATATCTTCTGGAAGTGGTCCGTCTGCATGTCTTTGCGAGATAGAAATATAAATGTTGGTATCCAAAGGTGTCAAAGCGTAATCGTCCTTTTCAGCTAATCGTTTGTAACTTGCCCAAGTTTAAGTCCCGGTTTTCTAATACATTTTCGGATTTCTGGCATATTACTCTCATAGCAAAATACACTAAATGTTTCCAAAGGGCCGAGAACTTCGACGTCTGCCACTAAGTGCAAAAGAGCATGCACATTATATGAAAGAAACTGCTGTCCATATAGTTGTTCACTTAGAGTTACGTAAGTTTCCAGAGCCTGTTGGCAGTAGGCATAAATATCTCGTGGAGTGTCTTCAGAAATGAGAAGACGCATGACGCTATGTAGAATCATCAGATGACGATAATGATCATCATGGAAAACATTCTTTAAAACAACCGGTGCAATGTACAATAAAAACTGCCGGAACTCAGTTGCTTTAAAATTATGGAACAGGGTAATTTCGTTTGGACGGCGACGATTAAATTCTGAGGGGCAGTAGGACTGAAGCATAATCATTCTTGAATTCAAAATCTCCAGTTTCCTCCAATTCAACCTTTGAAATCCAAATTTTCCTTCCACATGTGCAGAAATGACTTTTTTAACATTTCTCAAACAAACAGAATGCATAGCTTCAAATGGAACACGTGTAACCAATCCCACCAGAGGTGATAAAGGACTTCTGCCTCTGTGATGATCTTCATCGAGGACGTTCTCGTAATCATCGTCTGTTCTAAGTTCATGTCTGATGCCTGGAAAGACCATTGCCCCGGCAACACCCGCAAATATTTAAACAATGAAGGTAAGATGTAAATATAAAACTAATTAATAGAACCTTCATTATAAGTTCAAAATAAATAATAATTTATTGTTTCAACAATTGAAATATATTTGAAAATAAATTTACTTCACTTATTGGTAATAACTGACAGTTCGACGAATTTTTGAAGAAAAAAACATTTTTTAGACAAATGGAATTTGTTTAAATAATTAAAAATATATTAACCGATGTTGATAAATATTCTACTAGACCAATGTAAATAATTTTAAGTAAAAAAAAGAGAATACAGTTCTCAAAAGCTCGTTTTTATGAAGAATTGACATTTTGGGTTTTAAGGGTAGTTTTCAGGGACCAGGCGTCGATCCGGAGAGGTGACCTGGAAGGGGCGAAATTAGGAATTTTCATACACACAAAGAGCTATGATGATTAATGAAATTGACCAATTGTATAAACAGACTCAACTGGATTACTAACAACTTACATGTGATTATGAGATTAAATAATTTTTTATACTTGTTCTCCATTTTGTAGCAAAAACGAAAAAAGTTACTACGGGCTAATTTTTTAAATTTAATTTACTGAAAAAAGTTACTACGGGCTAATTTTTTTAATTTAATTTACTGAAAATTGTATAGTTTAATACAGAAAGTGGTAAATAAATTGCAGTTTTAATGAAAAAGTAAATAAACATATGTTTAACTTGTTTTAAATGGAATTTCTCTATTTATATTGGCTTTCAAATTAGTTGCATGTATGCCAGATGTATAATACGTACTTTTTCAAAATCTTGATCCTTTACTTTTCAAGAAATTTTTTTAACAAATGTCTTATTTATGAACAAAAGTTGTATACAATATGTGTTTTTATGAAAGGTTTCATTTTAAAATTAATAAAAATTAATTTTTTAATTTTATTGCTTAATTTAAGTATAATATTTAATTATAAAAGACGTAATTTTCAACAAAATTGACATATTTTCAGTTTTTTTAATCTGGGAAAACATATGTCTAAAAAATTGTAGAAAAATACTTAATAGTTGTTTAAAAAGCAAACGACAAATTAAGATTTCTGAAAAGTACGCATTATACACGTTATTAAAATTTTTGCAATAATTAGTGTATAACTAGTTAACATTTTGGTTAAATTGCAGAATAGGGGCTTCACCTCTGTTTTTCCTGGAAAATTTTTTTTTCGACAACACACTATTAGAATATTTAATTGAGGTATAAATGAAGTGATTTCAGAAGGCCAAAGTTTAAAATTATTTTTACTTTTATTAATAAGATGTCTCAAATGTGAGTCTGTCACGGTCTTACATTATTTCTGTGACCTGCCACAGGGATGCCTTCCCGCCCCCACGAGACGGGGAAAAGGGGCAGGGGTGTGATTTAACATTATTTCTGCGACCAGTCACAGGGGTGCCTTTTTAATTAATTAATTAACC
>NC_046660.1:113230567-113231722 GCF_010883055.1 Belonocnema kinseyi | reverse complement strand
GTGACGAGTGTACCAACACAACAAAATAAAAAATTTAAAACTTGAATGTACGTAGCCCGCGAAAATTGAAAAGTCACCTTACTTTTTGAACACACCTCGTATATCGTCTCCTACTATATTGACACGGACATAATCCTGCCATAGTATTGGAGCACGTCTCGTTTCAGATGTGGGATCACTGCTACCAGAATCAGTTTGACAGGCAGTTGCAGTGGATCTCTTACTACAATTTTTGCCCTGGCATGCTTTCCTGCATCTTATAATTGCTCATCACCAAAAGATTTTTTGAAATACGAACGAAGGATTTTTTCTAATCATAAAAGACGAAGAAGAAGGATTTTAACTTCACATCTGCGTGCTGGTAATAAAAACATAACCTTACTTCACGACTCGCTTCGCTCGATATCTCTTAATCTCGCGCTTCACCCTCGATAACGTATTCGGAGTGGCTACGTCGTCAGATACGTCTGGCGAAATAAGCACAGTATATGTTGCTTATTTCGCCTGATGGAATTAATATGCATGAGAGAGGGAGGAAGACTGGCGAAATAAGAAGAGTAGGCTATTTCGCCAGACAGGCAGGGAATATACTTTTGCAATAAACTTATTTAATTGCAACAATTTTTAAATATTAAGTTTTTATATTTATAACCTTGAACTTGTCTCTAACGTTATAACTAGTTATAACCTGAAATTTGATGTTTCAAAGATTTTTGCGTAAAAATTCAAGCTGCATATAAGGAAATAAATAATAATACTAAAGATTTATGTAAAAACTGAGTTTTATAGCAAGTAAGAATTACGTGAATAATAATTTTCAAAAAAACAATGTTCGTAAATTAGGTTAATATCTCGGTTAATAATATGTGTACATGAGCAAAAAACCTGGAAATATCCAAAACCATTTGGGTAAGTTTCCAAAATGAGGATTTTTTATTATCCTACTCTTACTTATATTGTATACTTATTTTTATTGTAATAAATATCCTTCCAAAAGATATAAGTATAAGTCTAAGAAATTAATTTAATCAATTATCAAGTACGTTTGAAATTATGCATTTTTAATATTCACGTATAATGTGTAATAAAAGGTGAGTTTTAATTTTTCATTAAATGGTAATGGGTTTATGAAAAAATATATTGTATAAATGGTAA
>NC_046660.1:113227432-113230467 GCF_010883055.1 Belonocnema kinseyi | reverse complement strand
TCGGACATCAATGAAAATTGCTCCTCGTTTAAAGGACCAAAATACACATGTAAGTATTGAATGAAAGAAAATATTTATGTTCATGTTTTCTGAAATATGGCTAACCCTGCTATGTTGTATAATTTCATGTAATAGCCACAGGATAAATTTTTTACGTTCCTGTATTTAGATTTTTGTATATTTTGTTTCAAAATAAAAGTTGCTTAAGTTGCTTTCATGAATAATATGTTTTTTTAAACGTTCTTTTCCAATGATTTTGGTTTAACTTGTGAAACTAAAAAAAAAAGTAATAAAATACAAATAATGTTTTTCATTTCAGAAACATGGAGCAAAATGATATCAGAAACAAAACGAAGAAACCGATGAAATTCTCAAATTTCGGCAAACCGATTATCACTCCAAAAAGTCTATTGACAACATCTTCGGACGAGGCTCCTGTCAAAAAGTCAAAATATACTGCTGAGATAGATGATCAATTGAAAGTCCTACATGCTGCGTTGCAGAGTAAGATAAAAAATAAATCACCCAATCCACAGCCCTCAACATCAAAGTCGCAGAAAAATTTACCAATAAGGCTAAATTCTTCTGTCTCACCTAAAACTGTCTGCTTGAACTCGAAAGCGTCTGAAGAACTGACCGCAAACTCAAGTTCCGAGCACGCGTTAGTAAATATTAACAAATATTTACTTAATACATTTTTGTCATGTAACAATAATTTTTCTTTACTTCTTCCAGAAAAAAGCCGGTGAATTCCACACCATGTAAAGACAAATCAGCGACACGGAAAACACAACTGTTCCCTGAAGATGAAGAAGAATATTTTAAAGATGTAGATGAAGAGGGCGAGTTAGAGAATTCTAATGATAATGAAGAATTAAGCTTTTTTCAGAAAGCAGTCCTGGCGAAATTCAAGTAAGTTATAGATTAATGAATAGTTCAAATGAATTTTTTCCTGAAATATTTTTGTCTGAAAGTTTGCCTTCAGTTGTATTTCTAAATCAGTCACAATTAACAATAGGAATATTTTCCTTGATTTTTGAAATCATTTTATTTAATTCTATTTTATAATTCTATTTAAATTCGTTGAGTACTTGAATGAAGCTTATATTTATTGTGCAGGCATTTGAAGGAGCAAAATGACATAATAATTGAACAAAACAAGCTCATCATTAAAGAGTTTAATCCAAAAAATGTGATCGAAGCCAATAAGCTCTCGAAACGTCTGATGGAACCACTAACTGGCTTTCCCATCAGAACTATCGAGGAATTCAATTCGCTCAATGATAAAGATAATTTTGAACTGCGTACAAAAATGGTAAATAGCTCAATTTTTTCCATTCTCATAATAAGTACATTTTCATTAAAAAATATATTTATTTATATTTACACTAAAAACATTAAATTTAAAACCAAGAAGATTATTTTTCTAACAAAAAGGAGAATTTTCAACTAAAAAAGAGAAATTGAAAAAATGGAAAAGGTACATTTTCGGTTAAAAAAATCAATATAAAAGAAAAAGTTAATTTTCTATGAAAATACTTAAATTTTCTACAAAGCAGTTAAATTATCAACCAAATAGTTTCATGTTTAGCTAAGAAACTGAAATTTCCACTTAAACAAAGGGATTTTTAATTCAAAGAAACAAATTTTCAACAACAAAAATAGTTGAGTTTTCATCCAAAAAATATTTCGACTTGAATTATCGAACAGTTAAATTTTTATCCATAAAGGTTCAATTTCTACTAAAGCAGATGAGTTTTAAAATAAAAAAGACAAATTTTCACAAAAATATTTGAACTTTCATCCCAAAAACATTTTAGTTGACACTTCAACACACCAAAACTTTATTTCGAAAATTCTTTAAATTTTTCCCAGTTTTTTTTACCTAAACATTAATATTCAAAGACTAGAACTTTAAACTTGTAACATTTTAAGCCTGGACTTATTTATAAACGGAATCTTTTAGACAGTTATTTAACGTTAAATTTCCCGACTAATTTTTTGCAGGAAATTTATTTATCATGTTATGTACCCTTAATCATCATTTAAAATTACATTTTATCCAAACTTACTTCAAAATATTAATAATAATTTTGTTACAGTGCAGACATTTGGTTCAGTCAGGTGATTCCAAGTTGAGAGAATTTCTTAACTTTGGACTGAAAGAGATGATGACCGATGAATTAGTTTTATTTATTTTTCAGAGGCAGCTCAGAGGTGTTCCCAGTTCAATGGGCCAGACGACCGAGCACACTTTAAGAGCGAAATGCTGGAGGTTCTAAGAACAACGAAACAGCGCTATAGGAATTTGAAGAAGAAGGTTTGCGGTTTTGTAAACACAAAAGGGTTCAGCAGGAGAAGAAAACCTTTCCGACCACGATGGTTCCTTCGGGGATGACGAATATGATACATAAATATGACAAACTAGTTGGAAAAATATAATTTAAAAAATGCAATAGAGGACGGTGAGCCTCAACCAATTTTAATTAAAAAACATATTGCAAGAAATGTTTTTGCCGAATATTATTCTATCATAATATACATTCTTTTGTAGTAAAATTTTAAAATAATTGTGGCAGCGCTTTTTTCCAAAATTCAAAATTTAGATTTTCGAAAAAAAATTTGTAAAATTTTTTAATTAATCAGAGGGATTTAAGCTGCAAAAATGGAGTAAAAAGTGCCTACAAAAATTGTTATAAAATAGTAATTGTGAAATCTACGAAGGTTTCTGTTTTTGTACTAAACGATTACAGAAACCTTCGTAGATTTCACAATTATGGTTTTATCAAAAATTCTGTAGGAACTTCTTTACTCCATTTTTGTAGCTTTAACCTCTCTGACTAATTTGAAAAATTTTAAATTTTTGTTTTGTTTTAAAAATCCAAATTTTGAATTTTTGAAAAAAGCCCAACCACAATTATTTTAAAGTATTACTAAAGAAGCATGCATATTATGATAGAATAATATTCCGCGAAAGCATTTCTTGTAATATATTTTTTTAGTTAAAGTCGGTTAAGGCTCACCGTGAGAGAGCA
>NC_046660.1:113213604-113227332 GCF_010883055.1 Belonocnema kinseyi | reverse complement strand
AACTTTTAGCCAAATCTAACAAAGATTTTTGGAGAAATACAAATATTTCACTAAAATAAGCATTTTCCTATTAAAATACATGTAAAAATTGAAACTTTGACAGGTGTTTGTTTAAAAACTGTGAATTTTTCTTACTTTATCCTTTCAAATTTTCAGTAGGTTCAAAAATACAAAAAAAAATTATATTACAAATTTTTAACAAAAGGATATTTTCTGCACATTTGGTGGGGGGTTCTTTCTAATTATAAAAATAAAATGTTTTTATGAGAAAATATTCTTCTTTTCATTCAATAATAATGTTTAAAACCAGCTATTTTTAAATCCTGAATGCATTTTAAAGGTCGCATGTCAGCGTCATGCGTGCGAGCTTCACACGTGCGAGCGATATGTGTCGCATATGAAGACTCATCTGTCTGCTCGAGTGATGGCGCTGCGTGCGGGATAATCCGCACGCGTGTGAGCGATAACGCTCGCACTGTACGCGCATTTTGTTATCTGGGTGACAGTGCCATGAATGTTTTAAGAAGTTTTTTCTACAAAAAGAGAAACTACTACAAAATTTGCACCTGTGAGTGGTTCAACGACTTTAATCAAGGCAAAGTCGTGCATAGATGAACTTAGTCTATTATTTTTCAAAGCGTTTTTTACGTAACCAGAGTGTATTATAAACTGCAGTGAGAACAAAGTAACCTGACACTATACTGCCACCACAATCCTACTGCAAAGTCTCGGACGGAGCTCGAAAAAGTCTCTGAGCACGCTGCCATTTATTTCACCTTGATACACTTGTTTCGTTCATTTGGCATTCTCTCAGCATGCCCAAACCATCTTAACCGATTTCTTATCCATGTGTCTTTGAGAAAATTTGTTGAGAATTATTTCTTTGAGAATTATCTCGTTACTCACTTTGCCCATCAGAGTTTTCCCGCATATTATGCGCAAGAATCTCATGTCAATTGCATTATTTTAATCTTATCTTTATCTTGAAATGTCCATGTCTCGCTTCATAACTTCGTTTATGCGTCTATCTAATTCCTCAGCTATCTTCCTGTCCCTAGTAAATAAGCTGCTAAGTCATACGAACTTATCAACTTGTTGAATTCTCTCACCATTTAATACAATATTGAATAGTGTTTTCTTACTCTTTCCTTCGAACACCATAGTTTTTGTTTTTTTGCGTCAGTTTTGGGGCCGATGCTCTTCATGCTTGCATTCAGTTTATTCAAAATTCTTTGCAAGTCTTCGATTGACTCGGCTATAACAACCTTATTATCTGCGAACGCTAACCCACGTACCCTTGCTGTTTCGAGAATCCCACCTTCTTCATCGAAAAAAGCTATTCTTAAACACTTGTCGATGAATAATATAAATAATCATGTAGGCATAACGCATTCTTAAATAATATCGAAAGAGTCACTTAATTTCCCATTTACCCTCACACTCGCTATGCTACCCGTATATATTGTTTTTATAGCTTGTAGGAGCCATCCATTGACTCCATACACTTTCAGGACTTCCCAACGTTTACTTTTATCTAACTGGTCAAAAGCTTTTTCTAGGTCAACAAATGCACCTTAAGCTAAATATTTGCTCTGTACATGACCTTCATGGTACAAACCCACTTTGGACTGGCCGAATCTTTTCTTCTGTTATTTTCATTACCCTGCGAATAAGTATCTTTGGGTATATTTTACTTACAGTACCTAATAAGCTAATACCTCTGTAATTATTGCAGTTGCTTTTATATCCCTTTCTTTTGTATATTGCAACGATAACCGCTTTTCTCCAATCGTTTGGAACGTCTCCCATCTCGAAACATAAATTTATGAATTCGCACAGTCTATGCGGCATGTACTCGCCACCGTGTTAAGTATTTCAGTGTTAATAATGTATACCCCGGTAGCCTTACCATTTTTCAGGCTTTTGATTATATCCCTAACCTCAGTGACACAGACTTTCTCAATTGAGTTTTCTAACGAATCGTATTTTACATTGCAGTTCTGGTGTTCTATAACTTCACCTCCGAATTGTCCCCTAAAATAGTCTTTAAAAGCGTCTAGTATCCCGCCTACATCATATAGCATTTCCCCATTACTATTTCTAATGTTGACAAATTCTGTACTTTTAATTCCCTTCATTTGTTTATAAAACAGTTTCTTGAAAAATCATTCAAGTATTTTGCAATATGTTTCTGTTTTGAATTTCTGAATTGACGTTGGTTTTAATTTCTATACTGAACTTGAATGTAAAAAGTTATTTTGAAATAAGTAGATTATAATATTGCACTGGCTGTTTACGTTGGAATGGAAGATTCTAACGTGTCCCCTAGGGTTTTACATTGTTCTTGTATCTTCTTCCCTATTCCTTTAGACATCCCCCACACACTTCCAGATAACAAACAGGCCTGGCACATTACCGGACCGATGGGCGGCAGACGGTGAGCCGGCGATAAAGCGTCATTTGCTAGTTTGGAAACGCAGGCATAGTGTGCCGCCCTTTGCAATCGCACGTGCAAACGCTCTTGAAAACCGTTACGCGTACGAAGGCCGAGGAGCGATGTGCCTGCCACAGTCGGAATCAATGTCCTGAAAACTGAAAGCCCTCTATTGATGGCAGATTCAGCTATAATTTCCCACAATTCCCTGCGTGTCCTCATAAATCCTAAGATGGATGTTTGGACAAAATCAACACTATCAACAGCTGGTCGAAAATGGTTTTTGTTCTTAAATAATCAGTCCATTCGTGTGAAAAACTATGAAAAAAGATGTGCAAAGCACTCTTTGGGAAGATTTAATAAAAAATTCGACTCCTCTGCTGATCAGCAACGTCCGAAAGCCTTGAAAGTATTTTTCGATTTTTCGTTTGAAGGATTTGCTTTCGCGAGTTTGACATTTCCCAGACTCGAAGAAACTGATAAATTTTCGGAGCTCCCAGAATCAAAATCAAAATACAAGTATTTCAATATATATATAATTCAAAGTTTGTCAGGAGGACAATCGCAGAATTTCGCCGGGAGCGTGTGCTAATCTGAAAAACTGCACGGGATGCATGCGAAAACGCGGTAAAATTTCAGCCACAACAACGTTTCACGACAGTGAGATAGGTGGTTACAGTCTGTAACGGAATAAATACGACGATCTGGCAAAAGTTTCGTTCATCCTGAGAACATGGAACGACCCAAGAACGACCGCCTTCTGCATTTCTCCCGCAAGTGTTTTAGCATATTTTTAACATTCAGGGATGCCTTTCAGACCATTAACCAGTGAAAGCTTGGCACCTTTAATAGAGCTGATGATAGGACGATTAGTTTAACATAATATTCCGGGTACAATCGTTGCAACTTCCTTATAAGGTCTATCTACCTCTCTTTTTTTCATTCTTCTTGGCTATGATGTTTTTATTAGCTAGTGCCGAAAATTCGATATCGAACATGTTTCGCTTCTCCAAGACAAGAAGAACCATGTCAGGCCTCCACTGTGCAACAGAAACAATTGTCGAGAATATAAAATTCCAAGATATGCGGCACTTTTCATGCTCGACAATTGACTCGATTTCCCTAGGAGCATTTAGAGTAGCGATATTAAGGTTAATGCCGTAAAAGTGACAGAGATGGTAATAAAGCACTTTTAGTGTCGCATTATGCCTTTGGATGTAGGTCGTTCCTGCATGAGTTGAACAACTAGATAGTATGTGAGCTAAATGCTCGGGGTGTGAATGGCACGCCCAGCATCTATCATTCGGAATGTCTTGGCTCAAAATGTGGCGACAGTATGTTAAGGTGGAAATGATACCATCTTAAAATGCCAAAATGAAACCCTCCGTGCCAGACTTCAATCCAGGTGATTTAAGGAAAGCAAAAGTTAGCTCACACGACATTGACTGATCCTCCACATTTCTGTGGAAGATGCCGTGCATCCACTTATCGAGGAGCTGTTCACGGAAGTTTTTCTCTTGTCCTTTCCTAATGCGGGCTTTCAGGAGTGAGTACTCGAGATAAATAATATTTGATGCATTTTGTTCACTTCTTCGTGTTTTCTGATCATTTTAAGAAGAGGGTCTCTTCCATGTGCAACTCTATATGCTGTATCCAGAATAATCCTGTTGTGAAGACATTCAAGATTCAATATTAAGCGACTACCTTGACGGCGTGAAATGTAGAGTCGCGGTACAGAAGCATTGAAAGGCATGCTTTTGTTCATGTCCATAACCTTTCGTGTCGCGGTCTGAGCTCGTTCTTCATCCATCGAACCACTCCAAATGAATAGAGGACTACCGGGACGGCAAGCATGTTCGTTGCAGATACTTTGTTCCTCGCCGACAGTTCGGAAGACCAAATCTGTCGGATGAGACGTTTGTATCTGCTTCGGAGAGTCTTCGGGGGATACACTAAGTTTTCTTCGCTCAAATAAACCTTGGCGCATTTGTCTGACCCAAATTCCATTCCAATTACCTTAGTATATCGTTCGACAATCCCTAGAATTAGATGTAGTTGCTCTTTGTTTTAGCATAGATCTTAAGATCGTTCAAGTAAAATACATGAGTGACCTTGTACTTTCGATCTGCAGGTTTGCCGCACAAGTACCCGTCGGAAACAGAGAAAGAGAGGCGACACTAAGACCAACCGCGGGCAGGCATCCAATAGATGAAGTGCGATGCTTTACGACGATGCTTTGTCAACGTGCCGGCTATACGGAATAGCCGGCACGTTGATCGCCAGACAATCGGGCGGGCAATATTGCCAGCAATGGCGCTTACACTGAGCTACTTATGTGCTTGAATAGTGGTCCTCTCAATCGGACTGCGTGACGGCGCATAGGGTGGCATCGTGCCGACTTTTTATTATCTGGGCTTACTTGGTGGTGGGAGGGGGACCTACAGTTTAGGATGAGTTCCAGACCTCTAAGAGTGAGAGCTTAGCTAAGTAATAAGAGAAACTTTTTCTCTAGAGGTACCGGTCCCACTACTCTCCGGAGGTGAACAATTCCCTTGTTAGGTTGGGCCGCATGGGCTGCCATGGCTCTTCCAGAGTGCGAGGCGGAAATCGAACCCGCAAACCGACGGAGTGGGTCCAAAGCCCACTTTTTAGCCCCCATGACCATACTCCCACTCACTGGTTCTTTGAGTTATTTTTACAAGAACGACTATACTGCAATAAGAAGGTTGTATTCACATACCGATTATATGAAATCAATTAAAAATACGCAAAATTAAATATGTTTATGACGTCATTGTTAATCTAATTCAATTTCACATTCTACATATCAAGTATTACTTCTGCTATTTTATTATAAATAAATAAGCTTTTTTCGAGGTTATGTTTCATCTTCGCATACTTGATAAATTTACTTATTATAGTCTTCAACGCTTAACTCAGAAATATTTTTATGTTTACGATGCCTACGCATTCGTCTTATGCTCGTTTTGGACATTTTTTCACTTATTTGGTCACTTTTTCAATTATTAATTGAAATCTTCTTGACATTTGACACTTTATATTGAAATTTGGGAGATTTGGAATCAAATCACTTTAGACCCCGAAATTAATGGGCGCCATCTAGTGTCAAAATTGAATGTTAAGCCAGGGTCTAGAGGGGGCCAAATTTAAAATAAAAAAATGATGTGCCCGTTATGAGCCAAGTTGGAAATAAGGTAAATATTTGGCAATTTTTGCACAGGATATATTGAATTACATGAAAATGACTCGTATGCATTATGAAATGAATGATATAAAAACAAAAAAAAGCGCAGAATAGATAAAAATATAGAAGTAAGTTCAGCAATAAATTAACTAACATTTATTGACAATATTTTTTTAATTTTACAGACGACTCGATTCCGTTTCATGATTTTCGTCTCGTGATTGAGTATTAAACGGAGGAGAATTATCAGTAGCGATACCAACAGTGTCCTCTGTAATCAATGACAAACTTTCTTCTGGAAGCGACGTGCTTTCATCTTTGATTCCATCATAATTGGTTTCTTTGGAGTCACTTTTTTCTTCCAATTCATTGAATAGAGGGACTGTAATGCTTCTACTTATTTCCGGCGTATCTCCTAAAATCATATTTGTTTAAAATATACAAATTACATAAGCGCACGAAAAAGTGTCTTGTCCACCAGAAGACATAAACATTTCTATACGTTTTTGGGGTCGATGAATCCGAATCTGGGGTTGGTTTGACTCGGCCAGGTCGCATTTCGTTCCTAACCTCAACAAAATTATGAAAGTTGGAACATTCATGGAAACACCCAGAAAGCAAAGCGGTAATATGTTTTCAGGGTCGCTAAGTTCAAATTTAAAGGTAATTTGACTCGGCGAGATCGCATTCCATATATAACTTGAAAAAATTAAAACACTGAAAACTGGTCTCGACATAAATTGTTTGTATTCAGCGGCAGGTACATAGAACTTGTTAGTAATTTTTTGAGCATACCTATCAGTTTGGAGCACAAAATCCTGCTGCCTTGACAGATACTGTAACGATGACGGTGGGCGTGAGGGTGTGTCAGGGATAGTTTTCGATGTTAATATTCTTTTTTTCGAGGTTTTTTTAGGTTAGGGACGAAATGCGACCTGATTGAGTCAAACCAAGCCCGGATTCGGATTCAGTGACCCCAAAGATGTATAGAAATGTTTATCCCGTATGGTGAGCAAGACCCTTTTTTTCGTGTGCCTGTTCATTAATAATGACTGATTACAAAATATAAATTATATTTCCTTAATAAGAATAAAAACTCAACATAGGCAATATTTTTTCCAAGTAGTTTACTCGTTTCATTATTTCACACGGAGCAAAATAATGTTTGGGGTAACTTTTACCGTATATGAAGCATCATCTTGTGAATGAAGAGACGATCGTCGAAGTAAGTATAGTATACCTTTATGTATAGCACAAGCATGAATTTAGACGTTTTGTATGTATGTGGAATGTACTTGAAGTTCTTCCTTTCAGCTAATAGGCACACGGAAAAATATTGTCCTTAAAATTTTAATTATTACAAAAATATTATGAATTATTTGGAGAAAATTTTCAGAGAACAAGCTGATCCGAAAAATGTAGGAACTGTGACTGGGTTCGGCTACACAATGCTCGCACTCACGTACACTCTCATAAATTTCCTCTTAACAATAAAGGAATACTTTTACGGTTAAACTGCCATCGTTTGAGAATTAAATTTGAAAACAGATCCTTTAACGGTTGAAATACGAGTAGTTTAACCAAAAATCGTTTCAACGATAAGCGACTCTACTTTAACGCGTAGAAGGTGCAGTTTAATGGTTAAAATGGAACGTACTCTTACCGAAAAATAATTTACGTGCATGCGTGTACGCATGCTCGGATTCACTTCACTGCGCTTTTAAAATGCAATCGTTTAACCATTAAAGTGCATACTTTTAGCGTTAATTTAAGATTCGTTCCACGGTAAAAGTGATTGTCTTCTAAAGATGAAAAGGCGTGACTCTGTGAATTAGTCGACATCATTTCAGCGTTAAACTAGATCGTTTAAGAATGAAAAGAATCTGCTTTCAAAGTATTCTAGTTTAACGATTAACGGACTGACTTTATCGTTTAGAGGGAATTTCTGTGAGTGTTTGCACAAACACGCGTCCACAAGCGAGCATGTAGAAGCGCGCATACATAAACGCGTGTGCGCGCACGGATGTGTGGGCCGAGTGAGTCTGATGAGTGGCTAAGGATACTTTTTCATGGAGGCCTGTTTTGAATTAATCGTGGAATTAATATTTTTTATAGCATTCATTTCTAGCTACTTTGTTGGTTAATGGAAAATTTGATTGGTTGATAACCTAGATACGAACTCGATGTGTTAAATTAATCTAATGATTAATTCAAAACATGTCTCCATGAAAGGTACCCTAAAAGTTTTATGAAACTTATAATGTTTGGCCTTGACACGCACTTTTGGTTAATATTTAGAAACGGGCGAGTAGTAGTAGCAGTGTTTGAGGGTTCGAATTCTCAAAGTTGCAAGTGTGTTAATTTTATAAATTAAATCGCACAAATAAAAGTTTTCTTTGTATATTTTAGTCTGAATTATGCAAGAACTGTTCTCAGAACATTATAATTTTTCGTAAACAAGTTCGAAATTTGTCTATACATTTCTCATAGAAACACAGAAAATCGCCGATCCTTTAAAGTACACCAAAATCGATGTTCAATTAAGTTGCAACGTGAAGTCTTGTCTTCAAACTGTCAGTCACCTGTCAAGATGATTTTATCGTGCGTTATTTTGGTGAAATAGAGGTTGATAAGCAGGTAAGCTATAATAATAACCTAACTTTTAATTTCCTTCCATTTATCAGTGAGTATTAGTGCCTTGAAATATAAATTAAACTTGGCGTAGTATAATTTCCAAATCTTAAGTTAGTAAGAACCAACATGAGATTCAACCCACCAAAGCCGGGACGTAAAAACTAAGTTGTGACAGTCTGCATCGAAGTTGATGCCTATGCGTTCGAAGAAATTCCCTCTAGATTTTCTGCATTCAACGAAATGAAGTTAGCTGGTGGTTGAAGTGAAAATACCTGATAGACCTTTTCATTTCAATTTGAAAGTTAGTGGTGCGCAAACGTTGTCGCCATGACACCTCCCGCGAGTTAAAAAAAGACGGTGCCTTTTGACAAACAAAGGTAAAAATATGCAAATGTGCAATTTTTTAAAGTTAATTAGGATGCCTAAGATGTGCCAGATGCAGAATTAATAGCTGAATTGTGCATAGTAGGACTAAATTGTACTCAACTAAAAATATGTCTGCAGTGTCGAAAGGAATTGTTTTATCATAATAAAACTATAGATTCCTCAGAGGGGACCTACAATTGAAAGGAAGTACAATTATTTTTCGCGCATGCGTACTGAAAAGTAATTGAAATAAAAAGGGTATTGTATATGCATAGACTATTGTATATATAGACGGTCATGACATTTTCTATACATCTCGGCTTTAATTTAAATGTCGACGGCCATGACTAACCTAACATTTGGAACTTGCATTCGGAAGTTATAATTTTATTTTGAGTGACCAGTACGCACTGCTAAAAGCAAGAAGGTTGAAAATTAGGTAAATATTATTCCAATTAGTTTACTTATTAACAATAATTTAGTATAATATCAGAAAGCGAATAATTGTTTTGACAGGTGTTGAGGTGGCTGACAGTGCTGCTAAGAACTTCACTACTCTTAACATGAACCAAATTCAGTCTCAAATGCAACAAATTTAACACCAGCGTTTTTATGTGAATAAGATTAATTATTCCATTTTTTTCTCGTATCCGAGACCTAGTTACTCGTTTGTTACTTTTTACGGATGAATTCACGCACACACATACACACGCAGAATATGCCTTGAAATTCAGAGAATTAAGCAGGTTACAGTACCGGCTATGGGGGGAGGCAGGTTGGAATACACCCGATGATACCACTTAAGTGATAAGGTGTAGGCAAATAGGAGAGTCAAGCATCCGACATCGTAGTAGGGCGCCCCTCCCCCAACGTATCACAACCCCATGATGCCAAAGAGGCCTAGGGCCAGCACTGTTAGATTATTCCAATATTATAAGGCTAATCCTACAGTAGTCCCTTCATTCATATGCCCATATGGTAAAATTTCCCTGAAACTTTATCTCTGTGTTTGCAAGTGAAATAATATACTTTTAGATGACTGAACATCTCTTATCTTACGTATATCCTGGAAATATTCGACGATATTTTCTTCGTTATGGATTATTGGAAAGGATTTGATTTCACCAAGGATGCCAATAGCTTTCTTTATAGATGGGCTGACATTTAAAAACCAAAGTTTCCTATGCTTCTCCTTAAATTCTATTAAAAGTCTCTCAACTCCCTACAGTACAATATTAATGAAGGAGTAATGTAATCAGTAACAATATTGTATCATACATATTATAATATACGAAATATATTATGCTATAGTAAGTTTTAAAATTACACAAATGTATAGGTCTACTTAAAATTATCATCAGTTTAAAATTAATATAATCTGCCTATACCTTAACAGCTGTATAATCAACCCCTTTGAATCGCTGACAGTCAATAATTAATGGCATATCGTGGTTTGAGTGGTTTTCGGCAAGTTCTGATACCTTTTTAGTCAGAAAGTCAGCTGCTGGGTAATATAGCCCAATATCGGGTTTTATTAATAGATACGTGTCTCCCAAGTGTGTCTGTTTAAATGATGTAATATTAGAATAAAAAACTATATAACTTTTTATTTTAATTTTAATTAAACTAGGTGTTTGCAATTATTTGTGAAATAATGTTTCTGTTAAATTAATTGAACTCTTTTTTTTATATGAGAATTAAACAATAAAATAGCAATTTTAATGTAAATGTTTTAACACCTGACACTCCATTACGATAATTTTTGGCCTGGCAGATAGATTTAATAGATAAATCAAGTTAAGAACGGTACCAAAAAGCAAGCCAGTTTCTACATTGAAAATCAGGCTTATTGTAAACGTGCAGATTGTTGCTATAGCATCACGCCCTGAAAAGCAATTTATCCTATTTGTATCTCGGAACTTCTTGCGCCTAATATATTAATAAAATTCTTCCTTTTATAGGATAAATACTCACTGCTTCCCTTCCAAAGCATGGTGATTATTTTGTAGTCGATCATGAAAACGACTGCACTTATCAGTACTGCTGCGAGAGTCGATTGCGGAATGTAATAAAAATAGGGTGTCAAGAAACTAAGTGCTAAGAGAGTCACGGTACCTAGGAAAAATGTAAAAAATGTAATTTTCAATAAATTTTGAAACTTTTTATAATTTCATCGTTTTGAAACGCTGCTACTAAATTTTCTTCCAGTTGAGAACAATTATTTCATAGAATTCACTTAATTAAAAAAATTAAGAATAAGTTTCAAATTTTACAAAAGAAAAGAAAATTCGTTTGCAAGCAAATAAATGTAAGGTATAATTTTTTTTAATCTGTGATTATTGAGATACTCTTCAGATATTGCAGATGAAATTGTACGCTTATACTTCCATGGAAAAATTGTACATTGTATCAAGGCCGTAGCCAGAAAAATTTTCTGGGGGCGGGATATGCAGTGGAACAAATAAGAGTAAATGTGCATTGTGTACATGTTTCAAGAATTTCGAGGGGGGATTGAACTCGCATTATTCAACCCCTGGCTACGAACGCTAAGCCCGAGTTAATGTCTAATAGTGACCTAATTTCACGGCAATACATATATTTTAAGATATATGTTACCATAACTGGGGGCTTTTACGAGCCACCCTGTGAAAAAGGGTTACCAGACTCGCGAATAGAGAATAATTCTCGTCATGATTTTGTTTTAACGATTGATGATTCCTGTGTCGCCCTTACCGAGGGGCTGTGCACTGAGTATTCCCCTGACTAATTCCTCTCATCTAACATGGGAATCCTTCTGGGATTCACGAGTAGTCGGTAGTAGTCTGGTATAGTAGGCTGAGCCATGGTACAACTATGCACACCAAGACGTGCGCAAGAGACTTTGCAAGTCGAGGCTAAGAAGTCTTGCGAGAACATACACTTATTATAGAACAACTTAAGAGGTGCTAATTCACAATGAATATATAGAAGGTGCATATAAAATGATCTGGGAAATCGTAGTTAGGAGCTCAACTGAAATGAGTGGCACTGCAGTTGTAGGAAGAATGACTGGATATGCTTGGTAGAATAATGAAATCTACGTAGCCGTAAATTAAATGAAACAAACGTATTTGAGAAAGTTGAACATTACAGGACTTAGCAATTACGAGATAATTATACTAGAAAATGATTATAGGAATAAGAACAGAAAAGTAAAAATACTAGTTAAATAATGCAAGGATAAAGTCAAAGCGGAAGAATAGAAGAAAATAAGAAAATATTTTATTTGCAAGAGAGAAAGAAAAAAAAGAAAGACGAAATTTGGAATAGCAAGGGTGAAATAGTATATCGAGCGAACGAAGTATAATACGGTTATAGGGACCATTACATGCAATAACTTGGAGGTGTGCCCATCCAGTAGCAGAGAATATGTAACATGAATGGCATATAGAATATGTGGCATTGACACTAAAATACTTAAATACGGAGGTAAATATGTTCCTCTAAAGTATGTGCGACTTAATAAACTTATGTATCAATACTCTGGAACTTCCAGATGACTAGAAAAAGGTTATCATCGTTCTAATATACAAAGGAAAAGGAGATAAAAGCAACAGAGGTATTTATAGCTTGATAAATGTTGTAAACAAAATATATCCAAAAATATTTACTAATAGGATAATAAAAATAATGGAAGATAAGATCTGGGAAGTCCAATATGGATTGATCCAGGAAGATCATGTACGGATTATATATTTAGCTCGAGAGAAATAATAGAAAAAGTTCGATGAATGTTTGCATTCCTATAAACAAGCTCTTGATGATAAATGCTGGGGCCCTATACACGGGTCTTCCAGGATAAATGTTGGATCCCCGTAGAGTTCTCCGAATTATGACGAATGCGCAAGCAGATTATTAAGTTTCGAAACAACAACTGAAAGCAACGAACTTACTAATTACTTCCGCATTTCGCGACCGTGTTTCGTAGCGAAGTACCAGGCCATGAGTACCTGTGGTTGGAAGGTGGGCCAAAATAATAATAACAATATATAATATTATAAATATATAATTATTATACCATCAAGCCATAACTATTTTGGGGCAAGCATGACTCACTTGGTACTAGCCGTGGATCAGAGAGTTTATATGAGAAAAGTGATGAAGAGAATTGTGCAAGGCTGATAGGGGGGGGGGGGGGGGGGGGGGGGGGGGGGGGTATAGATTTTCTGATGACATTGAAAAATTACAGAGCAACCCAGAGTGAGGAGCCTCGAGGGTATCTTTAATAAAACACCGTTTACTAATTATCCAATTCACAAGTATTTATTCTATCAAATTATAATATTCATGAACTTTTCGAACTGTTAATTGTACAAAAAATCAATCTAGGATTCTAATATGTATGTAATCAAACAAAGAAAGGTCTGATAACGATTAGCCACTTTCAACCTGTGTGCACTATGACGGCGTAACGAGAACTGAACACTCCTTGAACAAGCGACTAGGGGAGAGATAGAAAATGCGCGAACAGGGCTCAAAGCAGGCCCCTCTCTTATGCTTCTTGCAGCTGACCAGTGCTGTAGATTTACGAGGGCTGATGAGTATAACTTGACATTTTCATATCAATCTAAAATTTCCGTTGATTATATTATTATTGAAAACTTATTCCCGTTGATATTGCTGAAAGCTTTCATAAAGCATACGGAACATAATGCTCCTAGCTTTATACCTACAACAATATCGCAAAATATTTCAAACATCGTATTAAATTACAATAACTTATAACATCCTTATCTCATCTGTCACTTGACTTAGCCTGTGGCAATTATGAAAAACTGGATTCACCCGAGAATATCTTTAAAACAAATAATAATACTAATATATTGCAGTCAATAAAGAGAGAAACGACAATTGCCTCTAGCGTCTGGCGTTTCATTTTCCCGATTACCTTAGTCAGGAGAATACTCAGTAAACAGCCCCTTGTGTAAAAATATTATGAATAGAATAGTACCTGATAATAGATTTTATGCTTTCACGATGATTCATTTTGATAAAAAGAGATATTTCGGGTTTCACTCGTGTAAAAAACTACTACGAATTGTTTGCCGAC
>NC_046660.1:113178473-113213504 GCF_010883055.1 Belonocnema kinseyi | reverse complement strand
ATCAAGTTCGTCCAGTTCCCACGGTGGGCGCTCTGGCCAATCACAGGCATCGTAGAAAGTATACCTAAGAACATCATGACCTGATTCCTCAGTTTCAGGTCATCCCTGAAGATGTGAACTGCAATGTTCACGAAACGTCGGCAAACAATTCGTAGTAGTTTTTTACACGAGTGAAACCCGAAATATCTCTTTTTATCAGAATAGTACCTGAGTAAATACCAGCTAAAGGGGTTTGAATACCACTGGCACTGCTTACTGCGCTCCTCGTAAATGCTCCACAAGTTGGCATAGAGAATACAAAACTCCCCAGTATGTTGCAAATTCCGAGAGTTCTCATTTCCTGTGAGGAATCAACCAATGCACCGCTCGCTATATGAATAAAGAATCACAATTAAAAACTAAATTATTATGAAGAATTTTTAGATATTTCATTTAGCACTTTTAAATATCTTGAGCATATCCCAGGATATCCTATATATTCATGTTGATATTTTCGGGTTAATAGAATATCCTGTTGATATATGTTGTATGTCTCGAGGGTATCTTAAATTTGTCTGCTTTAGTTGCTAACTTGTAGCTAGGTTTCAGATATAAGAAAAATTATGAAATGTCTGTTTGTCCGTCCGCCCATAAACACGATAACTCTTGAAAACATGAGCGGATCAAATCGGTTTTTGGCACACTTTTTTGAGGTCCCAAAAGAATGGACGAATCTGTTAAACAGCCATTTTAAATACAAATTCAAAAAGTTAGAGCATTTTAATCATTTTTGGGACCATTTGTTTAGATTAAAAAATGTTATGTACGGCTGTTCATAGTACTCAGAAAGCCAAACAATTGATCCAAATGCCTTTTTTGATAAAAAGAAAATTATCAGAGTTATAGCATTTATAAAATTTTAAAAATCAATCGAAAATCAAAATTTTCAGCCAAACAACGCACGATATGAAAAAAGTCAAGAGAAAAAAATTTCTTTTTAAAGGCCTACAGGATTATCGTAACAACTTTTTGGATTTTCTTGAAAAATCGAAAATTCCAATTTTGGTTGCACAAAAAATAATGAAAATGAGAAATTTCCATTTTGTGGTAAAACTATGCAAGATACAAAAAAATGAATAGCCAAATATTGTGATGCGAAAAACGATCTACAAATTTAATTAAGAATCACGTCTTGATAGGAGGCGTAGTTCTTGTTTTATTCGTGAAAAATAGCATTGAAAATTAAAAAATTTAATTTAGCGAAAAATAATACAAGTTACGGAAAATTTTTTTTCATAAAAGTCGTGTACCTGAAACACATTTACAAATTTGTTGTGAATTTTCTTTTTTGTAGGACGCGTAATTTTGGTTTTAATGATGAAAATAAAACTGAAAAATTTGTAGAAAACGATCAAAGGTACGAAAAACAGTTGATAAACAAAAGTTGATTCCCAAAAACGTATACAAATTTGTTATAATTTATTACATTTCCATAATTTACAATTGAGAAAGTATTAGAATTGTCCGAAATTGGACGCCACAACATCAAATTTCAAACCATGATGCAAAAAACGAAAAAAGACTTACAGAGAAATTATAGCTGTTAAAAAATTCTACAGAATTTTTTTAGATCATTCTTCAACAGGACCTATTTTTTAGTATAACAACGCGAGATAGAGAAAAATATCTGAAGAAAGGATTGTAATTTTTTTTTTTATTTTGGAGTGATTTAGAAAATAAATATACTTTTACAAATGTCTGTCAAAATTAAACGCGTTCCTTAAAATTTAAAACTTGTATGGAAAAAAGATGTCTATTTCTAATACAACGGCGCACGTCTGTTACACGCTATATGTTTGAACAACCGCGTGAGAAGGTAGTTTTGAGTCAAATTTGCAAGTAATTTTATAACTCTACAGTTATTTAGCGCCTTTTTACTCAATTTTTCCATAAGGGGCATTGTTTCTTAGCTGTCCTAACTTTGACAGTAATATTCTGTGATTGTCTTCAAATTCTGAGAATATATTCGTCTATCCAACAGTAGTTAATCCAGGTTATAAACCAGAATTACCACCTCTACTCAAGTAGTATTGAAGTGTCCACCCCAACACCTGCATGGTTTGTTTTAAAAGCTGGCAAACGCAAGCATGATTTGAAATCATTAAAAAGTAAGTAATAATGTTACTTCGTAATAAATTTGTATAATTTCAACCTTTTGTAGATTATATAATAATAATTTAAAGATTAAAAAAAGTGTCTCTATCATCATTGCCAAAAAAATTTTACATGAATTTCTAACCATAATACTGCTAAAATGGCACTTCATTATTGATATAAAACCCCTTTTTGAAACTTACTCATGAAATACATCACGGTGAAACCTAATTATATTTTTATTAATTTAACATTTTCCAGATTAATCGAAGAGTTATTTTACAAATGTTTGTCTCTTCTCTATCCATTTTTTTTAGCATTGATTGATATTTGTTATTTTAATTACATACACACATTATGTGTCACTATACGACGTTAATTGTTTATTCATTTAGAATATAAGTATTTCTGATCCTGTATTATATTAGAATTTCTTACTCTTCATTTGCAGTTCAAAACATATTTTTTATTATTTCACATTACTTCATTATTAATATTGTTATTTTGTTATAGATCTTAACAATGATGCTTGGAAAGGGGCTATTAATGACCGAAACTTCGCTAATATATTATTTTTTAAATCAATATTGATTTTTTTATTCCACTTGTCTATCATAAGCCATTTATTGGTAAATCTTTAACTTTGTAAGTTGAAAATTTTTAAACCTTCTACAAATAGAAAGTAGAAAGTAGTTACATCAAAATTACAGTCGTTTTTTTTAAGTCAATGATTCCTTACTTTATGATCAAAAACTTTATTAAATTAATTCGTGCATGAATGAAATCCTTGCATTTTTTGTTTCTTCAGGAAATTTTGATTTCTGAATTTCCCCATCACGTTTCAAAATGCGTACAGTACAAGAATATTTTCTGCTTAAGGACTTGCAAAGTAAATGTACCAACTTAATTTCTTTGTCATTATTTAAATAAAAATTATATTTTAATCTTTCATTATTACGGAAATCTGTATTCTAGCGAAATAGAATAAGGTACAAGATGACGACTGACCGAGCAACACATTTGCGACTAAATTCTGTAAAGGATTAAATAATAGGAAACATAATCTTCATCTAAATTCAGTTATAAGTAATTTTAATTGCACGAAAAATAAAGTAACGAAAAATTCCTTCCATTAAATCATGTAGGCTTTGGATCCCGAATTAACCGAAAAATAACTTAGCAAAATGTATTCAACACGAATATGAATATACTTAGCTGCATACAAAATTTGTTTTTTTTTTATTTTAGAAATGGTAAAGTTATCAATTATTCATATTATTGGAAATTGTATAATATATCAACTTTTATAAACTAATGCTAATTTTAAGTAAACGCTTTCCATTTATTTATAACATATTTAAAAAAATTAAACTTCTTTAAACTTATAAGTGATCGTTTCTGAATGTTTTTTTTATGATTTCAGATAATTCTGAATAAACGTGAATAATAAAAATAAATGGTATACTTGAAAACTGTCCTGCAATATGCTGGAGCATGACGTCCCAAAACGAGCATGCGAGGCCTCCCAATAAAGGCGACGCTGCATCATAATAAACCTTAATGTGTCCATTTTCTTGCTTAAAATTTTTAATAGTGAAAAAGTAAACCTTTCTTTTGCGACCCATAAATTGCAACGGAAGTTAAATTCACATTTCACTAATTCAAAAAATGGTTAAAAATGTTGTTTTTTGTTATACATAATAATAACTAGCCGTACAGGCGATGGGAGGAGAAATTCAATCCCCCACTAATTGGGGAGGGGTGGTAATACTGGTCTGTTAATTGTAGATTAGGTACTATTAGGGAGACGAACATATTTCCAAAACATAAAGACAATCGAAGAACATGACTTTAAAAGTTGTGGCCGTTGCGAAATAATGCCCCATAATTTCTTTAAGGTACAGGCAACGTATGCAGATGTGGCAAAATCGCATACAAAGTTTACGTCAAATAACAGGAATTGGTCCCCTACTCTCTTACGATATTATACGTCTGCGAAAAACCATCAGAACTTGTATGCTCGACATTTTCTTATATCATCGCTATAGGGGTTAGGAAATACTTTTTAAAACTTTTGTTACATAATCTCTCCCTTATAAGGGATACATTTACTATAGTATACATATACTATAATATATGTATACGGGTATTGGTTGGATCTGTATACTGGAAATTATTTCTCTTTACCACTACGAGTTCGCTAACTCTTAGCGAAAAAATGTTTAAAAAATTTCAGTAAGACCTGTAAATACTACAAAATTTGTTAGATTTTTTCGCGAGTAATGCCTTATCTCTTAGTGGAAAAACTTCAAAAATATCTACTGGACTCGTAGACAAATATAGTATACAGCTTCGGCTGATGTTGCCAGAGTGGCATACGGCGTTGGTGGAATGGGAAAGATTAAAGAAGTATTACGTAGTGCTTTTGAAACCTTTTTTACGAAATTTCTCTCCCTATCGCCCCTCTGCTCTTCTGTCGCCAACCTCCCTGAGGTAAATTTTGAAACCGCTCTGAATGAAATTTCAGAGTAATTATGAAAAAATAATAGTATATTGTGCAACCAGTGCAGAAAGTAGGCAGTTCCACACGAGTGTAAAGTTTCCTGTATGAGCCACAGTGAATTCAATTGAATTGGTGGGTAGAGAGGGTTGAGGGGAAAGAATTCTGCTTGCTCCTTTGGAGTATGAACTCTCGTATCTGTGGAGCATTATTATATTTGGAGCCTGTATCTTTGGAGATCAAATGTAATGTAAATTACATAATAGTCACAAATGACTATACTTTCTGCACTTGTTAAATGCAATATTTTTGTTAACAAATGCAGATAATCTTCGATTTGAGAAATAATAAAAACCAAATTTCATGAAATTCATTCTAAATTATTTATTGTAATTTATTGTAAAGAAGCGTATAATCATTTAATAATTCTCCGAATTTGCACAAGATTAAAGACACCCATTTTAAATTTTGGAATGAAAGTTGCAGTAATGACATATTATATTTTGGATTTTATTAAATATACCTTTATTGCCTTCTTAGAAAGCAAGATCTTTATTCTTTGCTCAACCCGCAAGTTTATCATTTTATTTTTAGAAATGCCAAAATGGAGATTTCTGGATTATTGGTCGAAATCGCCCGTTTTTAATACGATCTAATAATGAGAAAAACATTTGATTAGATGCATAGGCAGAGGTTTGTCATTTTGTTAGCCGATGGAAAAATCTTCAGTGGACGATCGTTTTCGTGTCTGAAAAGATAATAAAAATGGAAACCCTTATTTCTTCAAGTTCCAACCTATCGAATTCCATGTTGAGTCTATTGACTGCATCCCTATTATTCCTAAAAGTTAACATATTATTTATAAAAATCCATTAAGATCTTAAGATTTTTTCTGACTTTTTTATGAATAAATTTTTCCGTGTAATGCTGTGAAAAATGTCTTAGATATGTGCTGTTTATTAAACAAGTATTGCAATTTCACTTTAAAATATCGGCATTGTAATTATGCCTAATTTATATTCACGTCAACCCGTCTAGTGGATGGATCACCCTCGATTTTACTAAGATAAGAAATATACCTCGCTACTATATGTGACCGTCCGCGAAGAAAGGGACCTTACGCGCCGAAAATCGATTTTTATGTTTTAACACCAATCGATAGTTGTTGAATTACTCTTTCATTTGCAAAACTCAGAATTTTTTAAAGTTGATTACTTTTTTTGTTATTAAGCTGCAAACATAGGCATGATAAACGTAGTCGGAGACCGAACGAGAGGCTTACGAAATCCAGCCCCACTACTTACCACTAAGCTGTTATGTGCTGTGTCCATGAGCTCCACTGGCTCGTGCGTCTTCGGCTCTACCTTTCCTTGTCTCTTTGCGCGTTTCTGTAGTGGTAAGGAATGGTGATGCTTTTCGTTAACGCCACCTCCACTACTCAAATGCCTGCTTGCGGACTCGGCTACGATCGTCCGTACTGTAAAATGCAGCTTTGGCGTGTAAGGTCCCTTTCTTCGCGGACGGTCACATATGTAGAAAAAATTCTGCTAAAATCACAGGATTTTCTGTCACAATAGGGATAGCTTAGTTTTTTTGTGAATATTACAGAATCTGCTGCAGAGTTTACAGATTCGTTAGTAATTTAATAAATTTAGGGATATTTTCTGTAACAGATACTAAAATTTTCTATCAAGTTGACATCTTCAAACTGTAAACTCTGGTAAGAAAAATTTGTATATTTTATAGAAAGTATCCGTAAGCTCTGCAGAAAATTTGGTAAGTTTTACAGAAAACCTATGCTGTCCCTATTTTAACTGAAAATCATGTAAATTTGTCAGGCTCCTTTTTTCTCTATGTATCCGTTCACTTTTCGAAGACCCCTCTAAAGCAGCTTCACGTTTTTTAAAATTACTCGTAAAAGAAAAATCGCAAAAAACACATCTTACAAAACGAGAAAACTTACTGTATTGCTTCGTGGGAAGACTAAGACCGTGATGTTTTCGCATCTCTCTACCACGGCTAGTCTTTCCATGACGATATGCTTATAGAATAACCTAAATCTAAAATTAAAAAAAATACAAATTTGCTTTGGTATTTAAACGATGCATATGTGAAAAATAAATTTTAATATAATAATTACAATCAGCCGGGTTAGCGCAATATCATGCCTATTCATGACAAATAGAAAGAAGCATTCAGAAAAAGAGGCAAGAACGTCCATACTCAGAAATTAGATTTTATTATTCGAATTTAAGTTGGTAACACTAGCAGTATTTAATAAACATCATTTTCTCTTTTTCCAGTATGTTGTGCAAAACGCACTTATAATCAGTGAGAAAATAAATGAAGGATCTTTTGGGTATATTAATCTGGTTTAAAAATCCATTATAACAGTAATGGTACTCCGAAGGTATTAATTACTACTCAGCTCCTGCCGGTATTTCTTTTTCCTACTTTTCCTGCATATTCCATTATATTACGCTAATCCGACGAATTAACGCAAAAAGCAATTAAGATGACTGTACTATTTCTCGTAATTTACATAGTAAAGAGTTGTAATTTGGTTTATATTTTCAAGAACATTACAAAGAATTCAATATAATAATAATTAACTATGAAAAACTCAAAATTTATCAGTTTTAGGTAAGATTGTTAGAATCCCCATTTATGTATGTGAATATGAGTGCGAAGTTATGGCGGGACCTTATTATGTAATTTTTATCTCTACTGTCTACATATAGAAAGGACTAATAGACCCTTTCAAAGCTTCTGAATAGGTCGACTATTTGAGAATAAAATATTGCGATGACCTAGCATTAACACATGCATAAATCAATCTTCCAGCAATACTAATTAAAAACTATTACATTTTAAGTTTGGCATAGTTATCCTTCGCCCTTGTACATCAAAGTATTTATATAATTTTTTAAAAATTGTCAAATTGCTTATTTCAAAGATGTCTCGCCATTAAAATTCAAGCCACCGCAGAGAGGTGCGCAAACCCCACGACATAAATAAATGTGGACTTGTATTATGTGCAATAAAAAAAGCTTTCTCATAATATAAACTATAAACTGTGTTTTTCAAAAGATCTTCTTATTACGAGTATTTATAAAAAGTTTAGAGCTGTTTTGGAGGATCATTCGTAAAGTGAACGCATAGTAATCTGTACTCTGTTCTTCAAAAGAAGGCCCTACAGACGCGCATGAGGGTTGTCGTTTCTTGGCGGAGGAGTGTCCTTGCAATTTTGTGTATACGTAGTTTCTTCATTTCTCTTCACATTGGTCCCTTGGTCCCAGTTTAATATTTATTACTTTTCGTAGGTTTCTTTTTCAAATAGTAATATAAAAGGACTTCACCGCGCGTATGTCTCGAGTTACAGGGGTCTAAAATAGCCATTTGTGTTTTGCACTCACTCGCTCTTTTTTAAATTAAAAAGTTGAAAATTAATAATTCTGCAATCACCAAATTGAAAGTTAAATAGTCAGAATGTGCAAATTATTCCAATTCCAACGATATCTAATTTGTCCATTAGGATTGAAAATTGAAGAACTAATCAGTATAAAATGGAATATGGAGCTAAAGTTTCTTCAATTAAATTTCTTCAAATTTTTAACTTTCCTATGCAAGCAATGTATCATTAGAACCGGAAAAATTCGTAGATGCTGATTATTCCATTTTTAAATCGGTAACTGCAAATTAAAAAGTTTTAAAATTTTCGTCCTTTGACCTGCGTGTTGACAGAAGACCCCTGCTGGAGTGAGCTCACTCAAACTGAGTTCAGTAAACCAAAAGAAAAGTAGTAGAAAACATAAATCGCACTGCAGACCAGTCACGTAAATTAATCTAGTAAAGATATTTAAAAGAATTTAACAATAGGCTGACCAAACTAAACTAAAATTGGTCGGTCTATAGGCCTTCTCTCTTGGAACAGAGTGTAGTGTGTATCCAGTGGGCACAAAACTAAGGAAATCCCAAGAACTTGCTTGATACGTTCCTAGGACGTCCTATACCAGGCCAATAAACGACGTCCAATCTCCTAAAGATGACCTAAAGACGTCTTAAAGACATCGACGTTCTCGTGACATCATTCGTACTGACATTAGACGTTTAAAGAGCATCCCTAGGATAACGAAGGCCCCTCCAAAATAGCTGCACATTTTTGTAATTTACTCGTAAGAAAAAATTCGCATAAAAACAAAGCTTATACCATAATAAATGTTACTTTATTGCGCTTTATATAAGTCTCCATTTGTTTACTGTCAAAAATTTGTTCGGAAAATATGCTACGCGAAACCATAAAAACCGAGGTGTTTTTGCGTCAGTCTGTCCTTGCTTGACTTTCGATAACGACATCTTTGAAATGAACGATGTAAAAAATTTGAAAAAAATGCAGATGCTTTGATTTTTGACTATTCATACGTGAAAAGTAACATGCAATATAATAATAACAATTAAGGTAAAATGGATTTAAACATGACTATGATATCTCTCGTAATATACGCCGTAAAGAGCTATATTTTGGCTTCAATTGCTTAGAAAATCTTAACAAATACAATTGAATAACAATTAAAAAGGAAAATCTCGAAACCTATTGATTAATAACAAATAATCATGGCAGACCGATGAATGGTAGTGTGGGTGTGAGGACACTATGGACTATGCCAACTATAGACGGACATAGTTAAAAGTCACCTCGGGTGACCGCTTATTCATCAAGTTCTGAAAAAAGCAAAAATATACTTTTCTCCCAATTGTGTAATCAAAAGGACGACTTAAGTCGTAAGAAAATAACCCATGAACTTGACGTTATGAAATTATGTCCCATTTTAATTCATTTTTAAAGCAAAGCGGCGGGCCTTCGTATCGTAAACGGATAGTGGACCTTGGCGGTTTCAGTCTTTCAGTCTTTTTAGCAGACTATTGTGACTAAAGTCGGGTTCTCAAGTTAATGCCCTTCACTTTTTTTAACTCCAGCTCGCTAATAAAAATCTCTAAATTGTTTAATAGAAAGAGTCTAAAAGCTTACAGTTTTTCGTATTCAAGTATATAATCACCTTTATCCTAAAAATGTTGTCAATAATTAGAAGGCAAAACATTTTAAAAACAGAATTTTTCGGGCACTTTTTCAAGCGTCGACTTTCAACTGTTCCCAAAACGAGGTTTACATTAGGAAAAATCTTGAACAATTCACAGATCTTCCTGTAACATCATTTAATGCAATAAATTCTTCAAAATTGTGAAATATTCAATAAATTTCTCTTTGCGGGAATTTGTTTACCAATACTGTTTGATGGCTCCAAATGTGCAGTTTTGTGATGCGAGTGCAGTTTAATAATTCAATTTATGATAGAATCATTCTTGCACAAGAAATATTATTTTGATTACTCAGAAATATTCAAAATTGCATTTCTTGCGTAAGAATAATTTTTTCATAAATTTAATTATTAAACTGCACTCTCATCACAAACCTGCACATTTGGACATCTTCATATCTTCATTCATTCTCAAGATAAAGTAAAGGGTGATCGAACTAGAAGTTTTTTCAATAGGGTAATTGTGCCAGATGACATGCAAGTAGTTTCAAACTGTGATGTTTTTTTGGTTCAGCATTGATTGACATTTCATCATAGAAAGACTTACGCCTAAACAATGTTTACAAATTGTGAAATTGTATTACGATAATGGAAGAATGTATTTCGCGCACTTTGGCCAAACTATGGTGTTCATAGTCGGCCTTCCGAGTCCACTATTCGCCATACCAATTACAAATTGGAAACATAATATTCATTATTGGATGATACTCAACCGAATAGATCACCTCCAACACGTAGTGCAGAAAATACAGCGGCTGTGCCTGAGGGTGTACGCGAATACCGTGAACAATCGATTCGGCGCCGTTCCCAGCAACTTAGCTTGTCGTATGGCACGACCTGGCGTATTTTACGTAAAGATATTGGCTTGAAAGCAGAAAAGGTACAGCTCGTCAACGGGGATAAACCAGATACACTTAAGGCAGAAGCCAACATTAATTCTGCTATTCGCCAGCTACTGGTTGAAATGCTCAGACGAGTTGTCAAAAATTGGACCCTCAGGATGGACGAGCTAATACGTAGTTGCGGTCAACATTTGAAGACAACAAACTTAACAAATAAATGTCAAGAATTATTCTTTCGAATAATAATAAATATCCCACAATTAATTTGATTTTAATGAGATTTTTTTTATTTTTTAAAATACCTCTAGCTGGATCACCCTTTATTTGTAAATAAATCCCCACAAAAAGTAAGTTGTTGAATATTTCACAATTTTAAAGAATGTATTTCTTTAAAGAATGTTGTAAGAATATATGTGAATTTCTTCAGGATTTTCCTTATGTTGGCCTCGTTCTGGGAAATGGTGAAAGTTGATGCTTTAAAAGGGAGGCCGAAAAAACTGTTTTTGAAATGTTTTGTCCTCTAACTATTGATCAAATTTTGTAGGATAAAAGTAATCATATCGTTGAATTTAGAAGAATTTCAACTTTCACATTCTTTTTATCAAATAATTTAGAGGTTTTTTTTAAGTGAGCTGCAATCAAACGAAATTAGGAACCCCGACTTTTGGCCCCTATACTGTAATGGCATTTTAGGGGTAAAAGCGAAGTATATAAGTCGTCGGATCAAAAAAGAACGATGCGGACAAACGCGAGTTAAAAAAACACAAGAATGGCGAGAATCGTGTCGTATATTATAACATAAAAGTGTAATACAATCATAGATTAGAATATAATCCAGTGTACTATTATATCATTATATTATATGTAATATACGACACAATCTTCGTTATGCTTGTTTCTTTTTAACTCGTTTTTTCTCCGACGAATTTCCTACTCTGATTTTGCTATCAGCTTCTGATCTATCAGGTAGGGTTTTTGATGGCAAACAATGTTTCGAGCAATGTTTCGCAATACAATAAATATTAGCTGATATAGCTAACGTATACTCATATTTTCATTTAGTGTAGAGTAGGTTTTCAATTTAGGAATCAAAGGAGAAAATGTTGTCACTAGATTCTTACCGAAAGTTTTAGCTATAGCTACATTTGTTAGAACTGCAACGAGTGGAACGAAAATAATTCCTGATCCCAAATGAGAACACATATCCAGGAATGTGTATGTCTGATTGCCAGATTGTGCAGAAAAAGGAGGTAGTTGGAGGGAGGGTAATCCTGATTTGACCTCGCCTAATTAAACACATGTGTTTTTACAATCAGTCGTCATTAAAATAAAAATTGAATAATCAAATAAAATTATATTTAATACTACTGAAATTAATTTCATACCTGAGAGAATAAATGGCCGATGTCCTGCGAAATGTAAGCGGTATGTTAAAATTGTTGTTGTCAAAACGATTATAGTATTTCGGCCAATAGAAAGAAACCAAAATATTCTTTTGAATAGGTAATTTCTAGTAGTGCTTTTAGTCTTCCATTCAATGTCTTTCAGTTTCTGAAATTATTAGAAACTTAATATAAGTCTTTTATCGTCATAATGGTAAACCAAAAATATCTACTTACTCTGAAAATCAAAAGCAATATAATGCAGGATATGCCCAGAATTGTATCGGTTACTCGCAAATTTCCAAAATTTAGAAATAATTTAAAAATATTATCCAGAAGATTCTTAGCCTTATATTTTATACCTAGCAACAGTTGTAATTGATTCACAATTATGATAACCGAGGTGGCTGAAGTAAATCCAGAAGTTACAGGTATTGATATGAAATCCACTAAAAATCCTAAAGAATATCATTTTGGATTATAAAATGTTTCATTTTCTGTTGTTTTCATTTATGAATATTTTTAAAATTGACTATGATATTTTAAATTAAAAAAGAATTTCTATTGAAAAATACTATTATAGCAGTCATTGTAGACGTGATAACTAATTATGTTTTATTATATTATTATTATTATCATCAAAAGTTTCAACGACACAGATTTGTCAATGATTATTTTTTAATAAATGCCTACTAGTATCGAAATTTCTGTGTAAAAAGCCCAATTTTCCAGGTCCCACTATTTGTACCGAAAAAATGTTATTCAACCCGAAAGGCCAGTAAAGTACCTTCCCGCCAACAAAGACCTGATTTGCTTCTTCAAAACACACCGAGAAAAGGACGAACTATTCAAATGAATATCGCATAACTTCAAATATAAATGCTTAAATGTTTAAATATAATATGATTAGAGAGAGGAGGGTGAGTTGGCGTGAAGGCCATGTTGGCGCACCTTTATATACAAAAAATTATAATTGTTAGATTACGAAAATAGCTCTAGTGTATGAATTTTTGCATAATGTGTAATTGATAAGAAGTTGACAAATCAGTCGATTTTTACATTCTCATCAGAGAAGGTATTAGATTTATGTAAAATTTGACCCCCCCAGTTTTTGTCAAATGTCCACGTTTTGAGACCCTCTGAAACGGAAAAACAGATTTTTACGAATGTGTCTGTCTGTATGCCTGCCTGTCTGTCTGTGAACACGATAACTTTCGAAAAAATTAATCTATTAGATTGCCCTTTATCACACTCGTTTAGTGCCCTCAACTAAAGGTCAAGTTCGTTAGCCAGCCATTTTGGATCAAAATTCAAAAAGTGGGCACATTTTAATATTTTTGAGACCATTTTTTTAAAAATTCCAAAATTCTCTGTACGGTTATTTATAGTATTCAAAAAGTTGAACAATTTATCCTAATGACTTTTTTTGAAAAATCAAAAATTACCAGAGTTCGAGCATTTTCAAAATCCAAAAAAACAAATTAAAATGAACATTTTAAGCCAAACAACGCATGATACGAAAAAAAACCAAGAGAAGAAAAACTTTGATTTTTAAAATCCCTACAGGGCTACGATAACAACTTTTTTAATTTGGTCGAAAAGTTGAACATTCCAAATTTGATCGTACCAAAAATAATGAAAAATTCAAAAAATCCATTTTTTGGTCAAACTATGCAAGATACGAAAAAAAATTTAAAAATCTCAAATTGCGCGCCCTGGGAAGAACTACAAATTTATAATGAATCATTTTTCGATACAAGCTACAGAAAAAAATGAGAAAAAAATTGTTCATCCAAAAAAGAGCTATAATTTTTGATAGGACACGTAGTTTTTGCTTTAGTCGTAAAAAATATCATTCAAAATAAAAATATTAAATTTGTTTGAACAAACGACACAAGGTACGAACTTAAATTACCAGACTAAATTTGTTCGCCTAAAAAGATCTATAAATTTATTATTAGTCATTTTTTTATTGGATGAGTAGATCTTCTTTTAATCGTAAAACATAAGATAAAAAATGCAAAAATGAGCTTTTTGGAAAAAGCGCAGAAAAGACGAAAGAGGACATAGGCTCCTATATAGGACCCTGTATAGGTTCCTGTATTAGACCCTATGCAGATGCGCAGTAGTTTTTATTCAATCGTAAAAAACAACATTGAAAATAAAAAATTATAAAAACAAGGAAATAAGAATTAGTATGATTCAATTTTTATGCATATTATGAATTGTAATGATATACATTTATTGAAATGATGCATGTTTTAGAGCAGCTTAGAATACAATTTAAAGAAAAATAAGAAACAAATACAAAAATAATAATGATAAATACAATTTGATTTTTATTTTGCAATTTTTTAATAAGTAATCCCAGACAGAGTTACATAAAAATGTATTATAATGGATACAAAAGTATTATATATAATGTAGAAAAGTTTACATGTTGGATAAAATCGAGTGCGAAGCACGAGATACGTGATGAAAATGTGTTCGTGAAAGCCAAAAGAGCTTTAACAAAAGAGAGTTCAAAATTACAAAATTACAGTTTCGGTCCGTTCACCTTTGATTTTAATAGGTCTGTGCCCGAACGTGGAAGAAATGCAAAAACCAAGTGCGGAGAGCGATTGCCATCAGTCGCATGCCGTAAGTGCACTCAAACTCTCTTTTAACGAAAGAGAATTCACAATTACAAAATTACAGTGGTGGATGTTTTGAGTCTTAATTTTAAAATGTTTGCGCAAGAATGTGTGAACATATAAAGACCGAGCGCGTAGCGCGAGGTAAATATATAATCGAGCGCGAAACGCGAGATAAATACAACATCGAGCGCGAAGCGCGAGAACCAACAGTTGCGCACCCCAGGCGCGCTCAAACTTGCGAGCGAAGCGAGCCGCGCGCATAGCGCGATGAGAATGTGCCCGCCTAGCGATCAGATTTTTAAAAACATTTTTATTACAAGTTTATTATTCCATTTCCATTTCGTGGTAGGCGTGACGCACTCGGTGAGGAGGGGAGTAATGTGAGGAAGGAGGTATAGGTTTTTAGATTAATCTAGAATACTCGTTTTACTTATTTAAGGAACATGTTCGTTCCGCAATACTGTTCCGACCTATGTTGCTGATCAATCTCTCTAGCAATCATCCCAAGTGACGATCCTCACAAAGTCGTCATATATGAGGTTCCCCACTCGAGCCCATTAGTATTGTCCATTCATTTTTCCATGTAAGCTCTCGTGTTTCTATGGTTTCTTATGTCTCTTTGAATTAGGGTCTCATTCATACATTCCAAACGTTCATTCCGCGGTCTGCCTCTGGGCACATTGCTATTTAATTTATCTTGATACACTTGTTTCGTTAGTCGTTCATATTTCATTCTCTCAACATGCCCGAACTATCTAAACCGATTTATTTCCCATGAGTCAACCAGTTTCTCTTCTGCACCACATTCTTTGAGGATTATCTCGTTACTCACTTTACCCATCATTGTTTTCCCGCATATTATGCGCAGGATTTTCATGTCAATCGTGTTAATTTTAGTCTTTTTCTTTTCTTGATAGGTTCATGCCTTGCTACCGTATAGCACAGTTGGTACAAATATAGAATTAGGTATTTCCATTTTAGCTTTATTTGATATATTTTTACTTCTGCACTGAGAGGCTTGTTGTTAGAATAAATGATAAAAATAAATGAGAATTTAGTATAATATCGTTTCAAAATAGGGAAAACAGGGTTTGCATATCAAAAAATATTATAGTGGTTTTCAGTCGTCAAAAATAATATTTTTGCTTGAACAAACGGAAAGGATGTTGCATAAACTCTTATAAAACTTGCGAGAATTTAAAATTCACTATATCAAAGTTGACAAGCGAAGTTAAAACAATAGCAATACATTTTATTTGAAAGAGCGAAAACATCTTTTGAAGTTGCCATATAGAGCATATGAGAATCTCAAACGACTAAATTAATAATAACTCACTCCACCAAAAGATTTCACCTTCAGAAGCAGGAACTCAGTACACAAATTAAATACAATTAAATACGGACACACGCGTACAATTATTAATTTTATTATATATATATGGTATACCTAATTTATTCACTACTGTAGGCTTTATAAGTACATATTTGAATTTTGTCGATAGTGGCGCCACCATCACGAGGCTCTCTTTGTACAAGGACCTAAGAGCTCAGTTCCTGCATATCCTTCATGGTATAACGATATCCTATGTATTCTATATCGATGTACTAATTCAAGTGTTAATAAATAACTAACTCTTACAATCTTCAGAAGTGGGATTGAAATCTCAAGTGCCTACAGTCGACCGCGAAAACGCCAAGACCGTAAAAAGTTTTTGTGACGATAAAAGCTAAGGAAATTGACGGTGGCTTCGCCGCGTGCCTCACGTCCTCAATCGCGCTTATTGTGTCCGTGCTTCCGAATCTTCTGAGTCTCAGAGAGACTTCACTTTTCCTCTGAACTTATGTATCGGATACGCGAAGTGTACGAGTGCGAATTGAAAGTGCAGAATCTTTATTTTGTTTGTGAATGCCAGTGTAAAGGTCGTCGATATTCTTTCGACGCTTTTAATCCTACAAAATGACGGGACCCAAGGTACCAACTTAGTTCACAAAAAAGAACGCGTGTAGCGCTGCAACGTAGTGTGGCGCTATGAGTGAGTTGTTTGCAAGTGAAGATAGCGGAGCCAATTTATTTCACAAACACGAACACAGTATAATGCGATAACATAGTGTGGAACCGTAAGTTAAGTGTTCGGATGTGGAAATAGCTGACTTGTCAGCTGACTAGTAACTGTGAAGACAACCTTCTGCTTTATTGCAATGCTCTTCTAAAAAGAAAAATTTTAAGTGAAGCATCCTTCTGTCGCACGCTTCGTTTTCTTCCGCAGTGATATTTGCTTTAGGAAAAAATTTGTGATTGAGAAGGTCATATATTTTAGTGTAGTGACATGTGAAAAAAACTTCTGAGTGATACTTGATTCGTAGTAGTGACACGCGTGTGCGTGAAAAGACAAAAAACTTTCGAGTCATATCATGGATCCTACAGAAAAATGGCTGAAAGAGGCCAACACCCTTCAGCCAATTAATCGGATTGAAGAAGACGACCACGGAGCGACGAGAAATTCAACAACCCGAGGATAACAATAGAGTTACGATGAACGGGAAGTCGACTTCCTTCGTCGGAAACGCGATTTGATTCAGCGTATGTTGGAGCTTGCAAGACGTGAATTGGAGCTTCGGCGCGCCTCTCCAGCTAACCTCCAAATGCATCACCCGCCACGTCACATAAATGTGAACAGCATAAAATACCTTCTGAGAAAATTTGATGGCAATGACACAAACTTTCGAAAGCGGAAAGAGCAATTTTGTATCCTGTGTGTACTGCGTATGAGCTAGATGATGAAAATGGTCGATTATTAATGAGCATCAAGCTTAAGGGGAAGGCTTAAAAATGGTTACACTCCAAAGTTGACTTTATTGGGATCGCATTTGGAAAATTTCTGAATCGTTTAATGATTATTTCCATGAAAAGATTACTTCGTCGAATGCAGCTTCTGTCGACGAGGAGGATATCATCGACTATATTGTGGATGGGATACCAGATTCAACGCTTAGGAACCAAGCCAGATTCAACGCTTTGTTGAGACTAGAAATCTTCTTCAAGCTTTCGAAAAAATTTCCATGAAAGACGACTTCAAGGTCGTGCACGAGAGCAAACGCAGCACCCCTTCGGCAAACTTCCAAGCTGAATCAAAAGAGTCGAAAGCAGAATGAAAAGATTTATCTTCGCGCTGCTATAATTGTAGTAAGATTGGACACGTGTAAGCTGAGTGAAAATTGCTCTTAAGGCCAAAAGGAGCCTGCTTCTGATGCTTTGAATTGAACACTTGATAAACAAGTGTTCCACGTAGCTGAGACTGTGCTGGAGGAAAATAATCCTGAGAAAATCTTCGAGAATCCACTCAACAGGAAGTGCTTCCGTATCTTAAAGTACAACATCGATGTTGGAGGGACATGCTGTTCTTTACATTTCGATACCCTTCTAGACACCGGCAGCCCCATAAGTTTTATGAAAAGTTGTCAGGTACCTGTGGATTGCATTAGTCCACACGACGGACGTAAGTATAGTGGTATTAATAATAGCGCACTTATTTACCTAGGAGTAATTTCAGCTAATGTTAACTTCGACGACGTTATTAGAAACATTAAACTTCTTGTCGTTCCTGATAAAACTATGTCTAGTTCGGTTGTGTTAGCCCGCGACGCTTTATGGGCTCTTACATTAGGTTTGACAGCACTTCCGGAAAATGAAGCTAAAGCTAGTAGAGAAATTTTTGACATCGATTTTCCGACAGAACAAATTATAGATTCCCTTGAGATAAATCCTAAAGTAGGGCCTGAGGTTGCCTCAATGTTAAAAACTTTCTTTCTGAATATTCGAATCAAGAATTTCCAGAATCTCCTAAGATAAATACCGAGATGACGTTACGATTGGCAGACAATCGACCCATATATTTCGCGCCGCGAAGGTTATCATTCGAAGTAAAAGAAAATCTAGACAAAATCCTACAAAGATTACTATCGAGAAACGTTATTCGTGAAAAGTGATTCGCCTCACGCATCTCCTATAGTTATGACCAAGAAAAAAAATTAGAAAACAGATTATGCGTTTATTAAAGGTTTGTAAATGAAATCACTTTAAGCGATAATTACCCGTTTCCGCTAATAGAAGATCAGATCGACGGATTACGCGACAAACGATACTTTACATTACCAGGCTTAAAAGATGAATTCCATCATATTGACATGGCTGAGGATTCAATTAAATATACCTCTCTTATTAAACCACTTGGTCAATTTGAATATTTGGAAGTGCCATTTGGTCTTAACACAGGTCTCGTAACCTTCCAAAGGTTTATAAACAAGGTTTTCGATAAACTAATTAAATCCGGAGATGTCGTTGTCTATTTGGACGACATTTCAGTCGCGAGCGCATCTATGGAAAACGTCTAATGATCTTAAACCTTTATGCTCCTTTATGCTTTATGATCCTTCACGAAAAAATGCACTTTTTCAATTTGGTCCTGAAGAATTACCAGCAGTAGAGGAACTTAAGATGACCCTTATCGAAGCACCCGTTTTAAGCATTTACAACTCCAAAGATGAAACGGAATTGCACTGCGATGCGAGCAAGTTGGGCTTCGGTGCAGTTCTGCTTCAGCGAAAGTCTGATAATTTATTCCACCCGATATTTTATTTTTCGAAAAGAACCTCGGTACCCGAAAGTAAATTTCACAGCTCTGAGTTGGAAACACTAGCTGTGATCTATGCTTTAAGACGCTTCCGGATTTATCTCCAAGGCAACCATTTCAAAATTGTTACGGACTGTAATGCTTTGAAACTCACACTAGAGAGAAAAGATATTCATAGACGAATTTACGGATGGGCTCTCGAACTAGAAACTTTCGATAAAACTCTCGAGCATCGATCTGGAGACAAAATGAAGCACGTAGATGCATTTAGTCGAGCAACTAATATAATGGTTGTCGAGGACAACACACTCGAATCAAACCTAGTAACCTGTCAAAACCGTGATCTTAAAATCCGAGAACTCCGCGAGAAACTCGAAAAATCGGAAGATAAATTATTTGAAATGAAAAATGGGTTAGTTTATAGAAAACGCGAAAACGATATTTTGGTTACTTCGGTGCGGAAAAAACGGTTAAAGCGATATGAAAGAATTACTGGTCCCCGAACATGGTAGAAAAAGTCAAAGTTTACGTAGCAAACTGTCTTAAATGTGTAAAATTTTCGCCAACAGCGTCACCGAAAGCGAACGGTCAAGCAGAACGGGTTAATCGCGTAATAGCCCCAATACTAGTAGGATATTATTTGGAGTAAATCAAAGAGGTTCAGTAATCGATCCTGTGGCCGAGTATTTAGAGCAGGTTAAACACAGCGAGGAAGATACCCGCGATCTTGAAGATATTAAATCTGAAGCGGCTAAGAAAAATAGCAAGTCACAAGATTATAATAAAGCATACTTTGACAGGATACATAAAGAACCGCGTAAATATCAGATCGGAGATTACGTAATGGTTAAGAACTTTGGCACTACAATTTGAGTTTCAAAAAAACTTATTCCACGTTAAAAAGGTCTGTACGAAGTTATGAAAGTTCTACGCAATGATATATATGTTCTTAAAGATATTGAAATCTTCCAAGCCAGGTAATAAGCGTTGAATTCAGAAAAATTAAGAATTTGTATTCCTATGAATACGCGATTTTTCCTCCGTCTAAAAATTCCCCAACGGGAACAGAAAAAGTGCAAGTCCTATTCCTCTCAATCGACTTAGTAAAATTTAACGAAAGCATTTATTTAACCTATTTTCATTATTAAATCTTTTTATACTTTATAAATTCGAAAAATATTCAAATTTATATGTATTTATATTTTAATAATTTATGTAAACGTCTTGAAAATACATCGAAGAAATCTATTTAAATGAGTTAATTGAAATAATTTTAACTTTAGAGAGGCGGCCTTGAATTGATTAAAATTCAATTTTGAAAACTTATATTGCACCTGAAGTAATTAAAACAATTTATTACACATATTTTGTGGACTTATTAGATGGAATTAAATAATCTCAAAAATTGAACACTTTTGGGGAATAGAAGACATCCCTGTGAGGTTATCTGTAGGTACAATTACAAGGAATTAAATATATTGAAAACGCGTTCTCTTTTGGAGAATAGGAACCTATGCGGCGGCCGCTATGGAAATACAAATAAATAAGTTTCTGAGATATCCTATTCTTACAATGACATTTTAGACGAACGGAAAAATTGCGCATTGAAAATAATAGAATAATCTTCACTTTCACGCTGAAATTTGAAAATATTAATTTTTCTCTATTCAACGCTTATTACCAGGAGTAACGCAAAAAGCGTATGTAGAGACATGGGAAGCATGCAACATGTAACCCTTTCACAACGATCTGCTTTCGTTAATTTGTAATGTGTACTCCGAATACTTTAGTGTTAAATTAAATTAGTTGGATCAGTTTAGGGTCAAACTGTAGTCAGGATGGCCAAGATTGTAGGTTTTATAAGTATATATTTGAATGTTGTCGATAGTGGCACCACTATCTCGAGGTTCTCTTTGTACAATGACCTAAGAGCTAAATTCCTGCGTATACTTCATGATGTAACGATGTCCTATGTATTTTGTATCGATGTACTAATTCAAGTGTTAATAAATAACTAACACTTACACAACATACGTGATCACACAATCGCTATGGAAAAATCGAAACGGCTGCGGCGATATTCGCACCTAACTTACATAAAGCACTAACGCATTCCCTAACAACCAAACCCCTTGGCTAACGTACATTAGGGAATATTTGGCAAAAATCTCGTCTACGCAGCGTCGCTTAAAAACTCAGGGCATTATGATTTTTAATGACTAAATTGATTTTATTTTAAATACATTTTTTCAACGGAACTGATAATATTCTTGTATGAATAATATTCTCTTATTTGATGTCTCAGTAATTCAGTAGAAATAAACTTGATTTTATTCAGATGTAATATTTTATAAATTGTACTCATTGAATTAAATCTTATTACCTTAGTTTAGTGTATAAATTTCGTGAGAAAGAATTTCCAAGGTTTTAAATTCCACAGTAAATGAATCAATTTAAAATAGAAAATAGGAGACAATCGAGAAGCATTCTCTCATGAAACTATATGAAAAATCAAGAACAATGATTTCCTAGTTTGCTATGCGTCTCAGATTTCGGTATGGCAAAAAGCTGGGCCCTTTTTCACGAGTGATTTGTTGCTTCAGGTATTTTTTTAATAGATAGGTTAAAAATGTTATCGCTTTCAATGATTAAATTGATTTTTTATAAAATAATTTTTTTAACGGAACTGATAATATTCTTGCATGAATAAAATTCTCTAATTTGACATCTCAGTAACTTAGTATAATAAACTTGAGTGTATTTAGATGTAATATTTTGTAAATTGTACACATTGAATTAAATATTATTATCTTAGTGTATACATTTCGTGAGAAAGAATTCCTAATGTTTTAAATCCCATAGACCATAAATGAATGAAATTTACAATAAATATGTAATTTTCCCAAAACAACCATAGGACATTAAAATACCCGTGATTTTTGTGGCAATTTTACACTAAAGTGTATCTGAAATAACAATGTAATTACAAAACGTTTATGTAAGCTTCCAACGATTAATGTAATTTCACACGAGGAGTGTAATACGTTTTACAACAGCGATGTAAAATTCCATAATCCTGGTAATTCCGCTACTAAACGCTTGATGGCTTTTGATAACCTGCGAGGCCTGCGAGTTAATTTAGTGCAAGATTGTGCAAAATTTTAGCGGCATTCGGATATATTTTAGAATTGTAATCGTGGATTGTGCTGAGTTGAGCGCATCACAAAGGCAACGCACAATGTGTTTTACTAATTAAATTTGTTCGCATATTTAGTATGCTTGCGAAAAAAAATAATTTTGAAGGTTACGGCTGTTTAGACAGCAGTTGATATAAATTAGGATGAGCCTATTTCGCTCAACTTATTTGATGCGTATTTGTTTTGTAACAGCAAACCAAACAAAAACTTTAATTTTTTCTGCCTAATAAAAACATGACTCCTTTTATTTATATATCTTATTATTCTTACAAATCGATTTAATTAAGACAAACATTAAGCGATTCAAAATACCCGGGCTGGACATTGCGCATGCGCAACCTTTTACATGCGGTGTCTTATAGCGTCACTGTAATTTCACAAGGCGAATGTAAAATTCCATTCTGCCAAAACTACTTTTTACCATCTGTGTGCGATTTTACACTATCGTGTTATTTCTACCTAATTTTGGTAAATTTCCCACAGTAATCACTGGTATTTTTATGTCCTATGATCTTTGTGGTATAATTACATGAAACTTTTTACAGTGTAGATATACTCGCTATGCCGGAACTTGACACCTCATGGCTTAGAACACATTTCTGACAATTTCATAAAAACAAACAAACAAAACCTCTCAATTTACGTCAATTTGACAAACTTTCTCACTCGCACACTTTTCCATGTATAGGAAGAGGACAACTGCGCACCTGCGCACTCAAATCTAAGATCTTCCTGTAATGTGCGTATCACTTACGGCAATGTTTCTATTGCCAAGTGGAGGAACGGAGTTAGGTCTCCTTATTATTTCTTCGTGTCTGTAACTTAGGAGCTTCGCATGAGCATTGCGCTGAGTTGAGGCGCCGGACAAGATGTGTTGGGAAAAATTAAAGAATAATGATTTAAATATCAAATCTCGCGTGCTCTCAAATTTAAACGTTACAGATTCTTTGGATCCTCGCTGTTCGTTATTATTCGAACCAGCAGAGTCGAACGGAACGAAGCATAGCGAGTATATCCATATCGACGCACTGTGATTCGAATGTCGTGACGTACCCCATTCAAAAGTAGAATAGTATCTGTTTCGATGCTTTAGAACAGCTGATATTCAACTTATGAATGATGCGAGTTTTACATGAAGAACTGCTCCATTTCAATACTTATTTAATCGATTTAATTCGGCAATGCTATAGCGTCGGTTCTATACTCAAACCGATAAAATTACAAATTAAATGAAGAGATTCAGTTCGACTTTTTTACCTACTGAGTTCTAGTTTGTGCGAAGCGTATTAGTTCAAGGTATTTTTGAACTAATATAGTTATATATTTTTCTCGGTGCTTAAGGACCCGATTGGGTTCCCATTCGTTTCCTTTTCAAAAAGTCAAAAAAACAGCAGGATCAACTTTTAAACTGTTAAAATGCGGATTCTACGTTAAATTTTCTATTAGAAACTCACGGAGTAATCGCAATACTTTTTTTTTGTAGTGTGAAAAATTAAAAAAAATGTGCTTGACTTCTGCTGAAGGTGACTTCAAGCACATCCATAACAGCTCAAGTAGTATGTTGCGCGCGAAGTTTAAAAGTAAAATTCTCTCTCACTTGCATCGCAGTGTTGTTATCTGAGGTTTCCACTGCGTGGCGCTAGCATCCAGGAAAAATTCTTAAAGTTGCCGACGGAACGCTTATTAACTGTTACTAAAAGAAGATGCACTTGAAGTCACCTTCGGCCCATGTAAATGACAGGTATTTTATTTTTTAAAGTTTTTAAAGCTGCAAGAAAAAATATTGCGATTACTCCGTGAGTTTCTAACGCAAATTTTAACATAGAATCCGAATTTCAACAATTTAAAAGTTGATTTTGCAGTTTTTTTAGTTGTTTTTTTTTTTAAAGCAACCGAATGGGGACACAATGGGGTCTTTACTGGTACTTTGCAGAGGCTCCATCCGGTTCCTTCGGTCCGGCAGGACAACTTCATATTGATAATATCAATTTAAAAAATATTAGGTCTACAACCGAATTCGGTGACTTTATACTGATGTCTTGTAACTTTTGGTCAAAATGGAATTTTTCCGTCTTAAGGGAGTTTTAAAGTCCGAGCCTCACATTTTAAAACACAAGTTAATAAGTGGCAGCCCTGCGGACTTCACCTAAGAAATCATTAATGAAGACAATGTCGTCCGACAAGGAGCATTAGAGGCACTGCATGCTTCTTGCATTTCAATTGAAAAATCAGCATTGCTAAATGTTTGAAATCACTTTTTATCACTTTTTACAAGTTTTAAGGATCACCGAACAATTTCTTAAGGATGAGAAAATAATTTCTGTCGCTATAGCTGCGTTTTTTTAATGGGTATGCAAAGAAAATGCAGTGTTTCAAATGTTCCTTGTCGGACGCCATGTTATTAACTGGTGATTTTTTAACGTAAGTTTCTCAGGGTCACCACCTGTTATATTGTACTTTACAGCCTAAGATTGTATGATATTCACTAGTATTTAAGGCTGAAATGCAAATTAAACCAATCGAAGTGGAATTTTTCTAATCACTGAGCGTTCGAAATATTTAATTAAAACATTTAAAACAGCGATTTCGAGTTCGAACGTTCAGTAATATATGTAAAAATTACCAGACTTCTAGGAACTTTTTATAAATAAAGCATTTGAAATTGTACAGTATGGATTCAGAAGCCTTTAACTTTGTTTAATTTAAAACTATCTCATGTCAAATTTAAGTATGAAAAATGTATATTTTCGATCTTGTTTCGATTTGATTTCAAGAAGTAATAAATGCAGACTTCAAAAATAGCATTTTAAAATTCAGGCTTCTAAGCTGCTTACGTTTAAACTTAATTAATAATATCTTCATTTTAGTTTTAGCATGTCAAATTCCGTTTTAAAAAATTCGTAAATTTAACATTAAACTTTTATTCTTTGATATGCTAAAATGTCAAAAAACGTCCATACGGTCACATAAGATTTTATGAAATTATGAGAATGACAACTTGATATACAGAACAAAAATCAATTTTTTTTTAGACTGTTAAATACAAAATTACAGAAATATGTGGCCATTAATCACAATATTTCAGGAAGGAGAGAATGTAAAAAATTTCTGTGCTTATGAAAGAAAACCACCCATTGCCATGAATTCCGCACGTATTCAATTCAATTTCAAACCTAATGAAACCTAAATGAATCTAATACCATACAATTCATAATTTCAAACCTGTAAATTTTAAATATTTTATGATTAGGCAATGCAAACCAAATTACTTGAAATATTAAAAATTTAATATTTTAAATATTAAAAACTAGAAGTTTTCAAGAATTTTAGATCAAACTTATTTATAATTTTTTAATTTTTATATTGCAATAACCTTAAAATGATTGGATAAGTTCTTTTACTAAAAATTTAATGAGTTACCTAAAATTTATTTAGTTTAAATTTCAACAATATGAGTTTACAAAGAAGTAAATATACGTTTTGCAATAATATACCCGCTAAGACAAACTACCTACTTGATACTCATACTATATCACTGTCACATAGTTAAGTAGTATGATTTTTACATGTTGTTAACCCATATACTTTTGACTTTTCATTCGGTATACCGCCTAAAAATTCTATTTTTTTGTATTTAAAAAATTGGTTAAATTACTAAAAATTTAATATCTAACCAATAAACACGTGCGCGTCATGTGTGTAACGAACGAAAACTACAGAGGTTATTAATCGTTACAATGGATTATTATTTTTAGGAGGGCAACTACGTTTATAATATTTTATCTTTAAGCGCATGGATAGGAAGAATATTTTTGTTAAATGTGGCTGGGTAATTAGGCGGAGGCATTAGATCGCATGAGATTTCTACAAACAAGTGAAAATTGCGTTATCACAAGTTTTGTTCCTGGTTTGCGCTGTTTATTACCGTCACGTCTCACGTCTACATTGAAATGAAATTAAAATAATCTATTACAAGTGAATTATGTAATTTGAATATGTAAGATATGTAATCTCAATATTTAAGTTAAGTAATTCAATAATTTATTCATATATTTTAATATCAAAAAATGATAGTGGTGCGCCAAAGTACCTGAAGTGGCGGGTAACAATTAAGCAGCTACTTCGGAAAAAGTAACTTGAACACATTTTATGTATTTTTTATTCAAAAATCTTCTTTTACTTACTACGGCCAAGATAACAAGCTGCCCAAAGCATATTTTTGCATTATTTTTGGTTATATATTTTTCTTTGAAATGCATGTTTTCTTTTAGTGCGCCAACGTACTCTCTTTACTCCTAATGTTTAAAAAAATCTGAATTTGTATTTCTAGAATTCTAAAATTCTTCAACTTTGTAAGCATTCAGTCAGTGGCGGACTGTCATTGGGGCATAGCGGGGGTTTCCCGGCTACACCTCCCTTGATGGACGCCCCCTAAGCCATGCCAAGGCGCCCCAAAAAGATTATATTGTGTAAGCAAATCAATATAACTTAGATTGCAATGGAAAGAGTGAAAAGAATATCAAAGCATATACTCCATTATTTTTGAAATAGTAAAATATTACTATATTTTGCTATACTTTACTGTGATAATTGTTATTTTATTATAATTTTAGCATTTTTCGTAATTTTTAATGTTGTTATTATAAATTACTTTTAAAATTGATGCTTAAATCTTCACTGCAACAATACTTGAAAACTATTTCAAAATTTTTAATTTAAATTTGTTTTGCTGGCTTTCAATTTAATTTCAGTAACTCTCATCATTTTTTCAACATTTAAATTATGAAACGTTGAGCTTTATGTATAAGTATTTCTATTAATGTACTCTCAACAATTTTTATAAAAATGCGCAAATATGTATCGGCCTTAATAATTGTTTTAAGTTAGTTCTAAATATTGAGTAAATATATTGGATACAAGCCTAAATTAAGTAGTCCCATAGTTAATTCAACACATCCTGCCAAAAATCCTAAGAGTATTACAAAATCCACAGGCATATCTTTTGTGAATTCTAGGACCAAAATTGCCATAAGAGATGTTGGTCCAATTGATACTTCTCTGATATTGCCAAGAAGGACATAAATGAAGCCTCCCACAAAAGACGAGTAAAGTCCATACTGCAAATTATTATTATTATTATTATTTAAAAAATATTTGTAATGTAAAAAAGGAACTGCGACAACTTATTTCGACGCCTCCATTCAATATATATCTGCCAACAGAAGCAGGCGTAAGACATTATTTACAATTTCGTTAGTTTTTGGTATTTGGAAAGCGATTGGCTCCTTTATTTTTGCACCCAAATGCGACATGAGCACCTGACATTTTGAAAATATTTCCACGCACACTAGCGAACCTAGGGGCCGCAAGTGTTAGTCGCTATCCCCATAAACACAGGGAATATTCTTTTATACGGCGCTGTCAGCACATATATTGATATTGAATGAAGGCTTCTATTTGAATTTTGTATTAGTTTTCTTACAAAATTTTAATTATTATTTTTGTTTCTCTTATTAATAATTGGCTCTTGTATCAAGCAAAATGTTTACTCTCCAAGCTACCTCTAGTTTTTTATGTTTAAAAAAATTTGTTTGCATTCTTTCATTTTGTCTATCGAATCACTATCACGCTGTGATAATAATACATTTTCCACTAATACATGCATTGGAAATATTTCGGAAAATCATTTTTCTAGTTTGTGTTTATCGCATGACCCTACCTTGAGAAAAATGGATCTTACCATTTATGATCTTGGATTTTCAAGGTTGGGACAGCAAGCTACAGATATTAAGCCATCAAATTTATTTGGTAAGTTTGATAAATTATGGTCTTAAAAATGAACATCTAGATTGTACGGCTTAATATATATATATATATAGATTGCTATCCCAATTTTCAAAATCCAGAAGCATAAACAGTATAATTAATTTTTCTCAGTATAACCCTCGCGACTGCTTAAAGGGAGTACTTCCAAAAAACATTAGACTCTAAAAAATTAATGGGGTTGTTGCATTTTTCCAAATATATTTTTTTCCTGCAGATATTAAAAAAGCACTAAAAATTGAATGTATCACCTTGAGGATAGTTTATAAAAATAAGTTTAAATTTATGTAATGTTTGAAAAGTATACTTCTTAAACTTTTTGCGGAAAGATGAGGTATTCTGATTGAACCAGCGCAGCGTCGGAAGTAAACATCGTTAGAATTAGCGCAGTTTATTATGACCACCAGTGTTTGGAGTAAATGTAACCTACCCAGGTGGAAATATTATATATAGTTTATACATATCATAAAGTATTAGATATAATATTCAATTGTTTTATACATTTTTTCTATAAAATAAATGAGAATAATATATAAAACTTCACACTTTATATAAACTATATATAATTTTTCCACCTGGGTATTTACATGTTCGTTATTTAAAATTTATTAAAAATTTAAATAAGGTTAAGAAAAAGTAAATGCGTGCAACGACCCCACTGTTACTAACACGTTGTCCCATGCGGAAAAATTTCGTGGCAGCCTTAAATGATGTTAACGCCAGTAAAACTTTTCTCAAGCCTGTATATTCAGGCGCTACAAGAATGACGCTCTCTAGTTTTTCTACGTGTTTAATTCAAACCTGCCGGCTGCCTAATAATAGTCTTGGTGCTATCTAGGAGTTTGTTGCGAATTTGAATATGAAGAGTGTCCAGATTGTAGCTAGTTTGAGAACATGTTGTTTCAATTAAATTATATGGTAAAGTTATAATGAATTTATATCAAATTTATAATAATTATAGTATGTATAATGCAGTAGCGTAGTTAGCCCTGATGGGGCCCTGTATCAACATTTCTTTGGGACCCTTTTTAGGAAAATAAGCAAAAAAAATGCAATGTATTATAATTATAATGTACGTACAAGAGAAACAAATTTTAACATAAATGACTTATTTAGTTTACTTATATTATTTATGGATGGCGTGAATTATTAATTAAACTTAACGTATTAATTAATTAATATAATAAAGAATTATTCATTCGTAGCCTAATCGCAAGTATAATCATACAAACTTTATTATTTTCAATGATTTATTTACACATTACACATTTAAATGTTTAAAAATTGTTCATCTTTTATTTAAATAAATATTAATATGTAATGAAATTTATTTTTTTGTCTATAAAAGTTTTTTGTATATCTTGAATCAACTGCACAATCTATATATTAGACTTTTAAGTAATCAAAATTAATTATATTGTTTAGTATTTTTTACCAAAATATGCGAGCTGTCTAGAAACTAATCGATCGGAGCGTTATATCCCAGTTTAGTCACTGGCCAATCAATCTGTGATTCGCTAGAGTCGACTGAAGTAGTACTTGGCAGAAACAATACATCGCCACAAAATTTTTTCACGCGGGGTATTTCCCATTGTTCAACTGAATAAAAATTTTTAAATTCTCTATTGTATCCAAATCCAGAGTTTTACACCTTTCGATAGTTTTTGACTTGCTCTTTCTAAGGGAACCATCAACAAAAATTCCCAGCGTTATTATTGCTAACAATTGAGTTGTTAGGTACCCGAGAAATCGGGCTTTCGTTTGAGAGTTCGATATCACGTGAAACACTTCCTACTACCCACCACTGCATCTCCGCGTCTCATCTACACACCGTCCGTGAGCCGCATCTACGATGCTGATTTCCGCATGAGAATGCAGTGTAGGGAACATTTCATAATAGTCGGAGAGCCGAAGCCCTTTTTGGCGAGTTATTAGGTAACGATTCTGCCACTATTTCCCTGATTGCTGAGAACATACTGATCACGAAATGTGGCTTCTCCAGGGGTAATCCCGGGGAGAAGGTGTTTATTTACTCATTCGAAGTGGTAAAAAAAATGATTAAAATAAGTCATAGGGTAACGGCTAAATCTTTCTGCGTTGAATGTGGAGACAATTAGACAATGTTCCGTGCAATTGGCAGAACAATAGGCCGGTGCGCAAGGGGGGGGGGGCAGAACGATCCAGAGGTGTAAAAGAATATTTCATTTTAAAGTTATTTTCTAACACCCAAATTTTTTATATAACATTCTACTCATTTTTCAAAACATATATTCGAAGAGGCAGAACAAAATCACGGGGATAATATCCTGACAGAAAATCGCAAACTGCCCGGTTTTGACATTTGTCATTGTGTGTCGGTTTACGGTCCTGACACTGCGAGCAGAGTGGTCACTTGTGCTCCGAAGACGATCAGTAGCGTAACTAGAGACATAGTTTACGCCACTCTGATCGTAGTGCCAGATCCGTCAATCGATGCACAATGACCAATGTTAAAACCGGGCAGTTCGTGATGTTCTGCCCGGATGTTATCCCCGAGATTTTGTTCTGCCTCTTCGAATATATGTTTTGAATAATGAGTAGAATGTTACATAAAAAATTTGGGTTTTAGAAAATAACTTTAAAATTACATATTCTTTTACACCTCTAGATCTTTCTGCCCCCCCCCCCCCCCCCCCCCCCCCCCCCCCCCCCCTTACGCACCGGCCTATTGTTCTGCCAATTGCACGGAACATTGTCTAATTGTGTTGACATTCAACACAGAAAGATTAAGCCGTTACTCTATGAATTATTTTAATCATTTTTTTTACAACTTCGAATGAGTAATTAAACATCTTCTTCCCGAAACTACCCCTGGAGAAACCACATTTGGTTATCAGTATATTCTCAATAATCAGGAAAATAGTGGCAGAATCGTTACCTAATAACTTGCCAAAAACGGCCTCGGCTCTTAGACTATAAGTCTTTCCTCTCTCCTAAAAGTCGCGCCTATCGGCTTGACTTCGACCGCTCGCTCTGTAAAATCTCAATTTTCAGAGTAAGCCCCCTTTCTTCGGCGCACGTTACATTTGATTTTGTTATGGAAAGTGTGTATTTTCAATTCTCCTTTTCACAATTTATTGCAGTTTGGCGTGGTCCACACACTTGAAAAGGTGGACATACAAAAGAACTTAAACAAGTGATAAAAAGTCCATATAGAAGGACGTTTCTGTTTCTGTCTAGTCCGCCATGAGACGACACTGGCGCGCCAAACTGACTTTTCAATGGCTAGACAGGGATATAACGCTCGGATCGACTAGTTTCTATAGAGATTGTCTCCTTTGATAAAAAATAATGATTATTTAAACAATATCATCACCCGTTATCACATAAAAGTATAATATAGAGAGTTTTTAGGTCATTAAAAATACAAAAAAAGTTTTTAGACACAATAAAATAAAAAAATGAGATTCCGCAAATCTTGTACGTACGCCAGGTGACGAACTTATTATGCAACTTTACATTATGTTCTTGCAACTTTGTGTCGCCTTAATATACTCAGGCATCCGAAATTAATTTTTTTTATTTTTGTCGGATACGAATTTCAATTAATTACATCGTAATATTTATTTCAATATAATATGAAAAAATAATTTAAAACTTTAAAAGTGCTTGATGTATTAATATATCATTTAAAATAATAATTTTGCATGCTTATATTTGCGATTTAACTCCGAAATAATTAATTTTGCTTATTTTAAGTAATTAGTACGTTAGGCTTAATTATAATTTACGCCAGAGATCTTCAGGGAGGGGAAATTTGTTCACAAATACTCATTTGCCAGATGATTCGTTTCCACCACTACGCCGCCTCACTCAGCACAGAAAAATTCCGCCTTACCCTTACAGCTGAGTAGAGGGTCCTGGTGGTGGAAACTAGACATGTGGCAAATGAGTATTTTTTCGGCCGAATTTCCCCTCGCTAAATAGCCTTGATTTGCGCAATAAATAAATAATTAAAATAAACCATTTATTTAAAAATTTCATTTTCTGGAATATTATCAATATAATACATAGCATTATACATATGCTAATTATTAAAAATCTCATATAAATTTAATATAACTCTATCTAGAAACTATCTAAAATCTGATCAGTCTTCATATATATTAAAATTCTTAACAAACGTCCTAAATTGGGATATAAAATGATGTATTTTGGTACGTCGTTTAGTGCGTCATTTCCTACTTGACGAAAAATGTTCAAAGATTTTTTTTCATTCAGCATCAGAAATCATGCACCAAAGGACGTACGAAAAGTCGTACCAAATGACATAAAAATGGACGTACCGTAATACGTAATTTTTTATCCCAATTTGGGACGTTCTTTGGCACGTTTGGGTAAAAAAATAGTTTTTTTCTTTCAAACCATTTTAAAAAATGGTATTAAAGAAGAACTATTATTGTATAAATACAATTTAATCTGTCGATGTTATAGCGTTATAAACAATTAAATTTTTACAAATCTTGATTTAATTTCAGATAGATAACTCAGCATCTATTGGACTGAAAAGTAATTCATGCAGAAAAAGGAAATTTCCAATTGAACTAAAACTTTTCTTTAAACATAAATTTTGAAAATGGCCTTTTTGCACTAAAAATTTCCAAAAAATTGCACAAATAGTTGACCGAGAAGGTTATTCTCCAAATTCTTACTACTAATAAAAAAGGGTAAAGCAACTACCGAAAGATCCTACTGGGATCAACTGCCATCTAAAAATGCACCGGCTCCGAGTAAAACTGCGGTAAATTACAAATATGGTCACTTCTCACGACCGTGAGATCGGTAGCCGCAGGGAACGACGAAATCCCAATCACAGGCCGACGAAACCATCGAGTGTCTTGAGGACACAAAGCGATTCTCGGACACTCTGCATCCATCTCGCAAGTGCTTCGGCATATTTTTTGCACGCGGGTATGGCTTTAAGGTTACGAACCAGTGATAGTTAAGCACTTCCAAGAGCACTGATCACACGAAATTTACTTTAACGGAATATTTTGGATATAGTCATTGCAGCTCCCTTGTTAGGCCATAATATGCACCTCCTTTTATTTCTCCTTGGCAGTGATGTTGTAATCAGCCGGAGCCAAGAAATCAATTGCAAATATAGTTAGTTTTTTGAAGTCTTGGTAAACGATCTCAGGCCTTAAGTATGCAACTTAAACTGCTGTCCGAAATATCGTAGTTCAAGGAAACTTGGCACTTCTCGTTTTGGGCATCTATCTCCCACGGAACGTTCGACAGGGCAGGGTCGCGGCCAACACCTTAGAGTGACAAATATGGTAATAAAGCACTCGTAGGGCTACATTATGTCTGTAGAGATGCGTCATTTCCACTTAAGTGGGATGCCCAGATAGCATGTTTTCTGAATACTCAGCATATCTATTACATGTTCTGCACCTATAGCTGGAAACTTCTTCGCATAAAATGCAGTCATGGTATACTAAATTGGAAATGACACCTTCCTAAAATGCGGAAATGTAGCTCTGTACATACTCCTGATGTTGAAATTCAGACAAGAGTCTCAGCCATCTGTTCCTCGGCTTTGCAATGGATCGCTCGATTGCCATTCAACTCATGTTTCCTGTCCATTTTTAGAAGAGAATCTCTGCCATTTGCAACGATGTAAATTGTACTTAGAACAATTCGGTTATGAAGTCATTGGAGATTCAGAAGTCAGCGTCGATTGAACCACACCAAACAAGCACAGTTGAACCTTGTTTAACCACGACAGATTTAAAAACCAAATCTGTCGAAGAACATGCTTGTAACTGCTTTGGAGAGACTCCTGCAAAATATTACGTCCTGAACGCGCTTTTAAGGTACGCCTAGGTATGTGTAGGTATCTCCAGTGTCATGATGTCTAATAACGCTTATACCCACAAGCACAAGCTTACACCCAACCACAAGTGTCTTTGGGAACGCCAATGGTCATTCCTTTCTTGAAATGAATTTTGGCACACTTATCCAATTCAAAGTCTATAAAAATCTGTCCTGTGAACTTCTTGACGATATTTAAAACACTCTGAAGTCTGCTTTTATCAGAAGTATAGATCCTTAGGTTGTCCATATAAAATACATGATACTTTCTCCTCGCGATGATTACACTGTCCTACAGAATTTTTGCGAAAAACATAACAGCTAATGTTTCCGAATGGATTTTTCGTGCTGAACACGAATCTAGGTTCAAAAACTTCCCACCACGTCACAATTTTTGAGAAAATAGTGGTTGCAAACCCTGAAAACGGCATGTTTAGCCATTTAAAAAAAATTGTAGAGCTGAACCATGACGTGGTACAAACTTTGCTAATATCAGAAATTAAAGGCTGAAACAAGCCTTTTCAAATGAGCCGTATCCCAAAATAATCGCATGCTCCTTTAGAGCGGGAATGTGTTTTTGTCATGGAGTGGAGGAAGAAATTGAAAACAGAAAGGATTTTAAAATACTTAAACCCACGCCCAGACATAATAAAATGTGCAGTTTTTAAAAGGTTTTAAAGGTCGCTGATGACGAAAATGCAGTTAGGCTTAAAAATGCCAAAATCGCAGATCCAATTTGGCGGACTATTTTTTCAAAATTCAATCGTATTCGTTTAAAACTTGTTACATGGGGTTTTTAAGAGTCGCTGATTACGAATATGCAGTTACATTTAAAAAATTCATAATGGCGGATCCAACATGGCAAACGATTTTTTAAAATTCAAACGGATTTACTTGAATATTGTCAATTTTCATTTTCTTCCTCAACCCCTGGG
>NC_046660.1:113172833-113178458 GCF_010883055.1 Belonocnema kinseyi | reverse complement strand
CCCCCCCCCCCCCGGCTCAAAGGGCGCATGCGATTAATTTATCATAGAGCTCATTTTGAGCTTTCGCCAATGCGAACCGTAAAACGAAACCAACGTTTGATCATAAGACCAAAAGACGAATCCATCAACTCGTCATAAAGATAGGCTGGGCAAGACAGTACGAGTCCCGCATTCAGTGTATGTGAGAGAATACGGATACTATCTGACGCTAAGAGAAGTCTAGATCGGAGAGAAGTTGGTCAGAGAAAACAAACAATTTCTCTCTGACCCATTTCGACTCTTCTAAGACCCTCGAACATTAATAGCTTCATGGAGCTGTGTGATTCCCTCATGACACCTGAGAAAGAATGCCTACGCAGCACTAATGAGGAGGTCAAAAATGTATTGAGAGGCATGAAGATCTATTCCGCTCCGGGACGAGATGGTATCAATACCTTCTGGTGGAAGAAACTTCCTTCAACCCATCAGTATTTGGCCCTTATTTACACCTCATATTTAAAGTCGGAAGGGCTGATTCCACTCTGGTTAGTGGAAGGTCGCACAATACTCCTGCCGAAAATGGGCAACTTAGCTAAGCAGAAGAATTACAGGCCAACCACTTGTATGAAACACATTGTATAAGATATTCTCAGCTATCGTAAACGATATTATTGTTCGTGCAATCGGACCTGTGTGGCAAGAGATGTATGAACGACGCGGCTTAAAGAAAGGCGTATCGGGATGTCGGGAGAACCTGCTCATCGATAGATGTGTCTGCAAAGATGCAGTATTCTACCAGCGTGACCTATCGATGGCCTGGATTGATTATCGGAAAACTTTCGATTCGACCTCCCATAGACTTATCATCTGTCTTTTGGAAAGCTTAAAGGTTCATCCGCAAATAGTCAGGTGCATAGAGAGATTGATGCCGCTTTGGAAAACCAGATTTACTATCTTATCTGGAAAAAATCGTGTGGCAGCTAACAAGGTCACCTTTCAGAGAGGTGTCTTCCAAGGCGACACGATGAGCATACTCCTCTTTTGCCTTACATTATTGCCACTATCCGTAGCGATCTTAAGGTCTATACTAAAAACAAAGAGCAACTACATCTAGCTCTAGGGATTGTCGAACGATATACTAAGGAATTTGGAATGTAATTTGGGTTAGACAAATGCTATACGACACCTTTGCGCTGGAGAGACTTATACATACCTGGGCGTGCCACAGAGCCGCATTCAGGATGTGACATCTATAAAGGATACTCTCCGAAGCAGATACAAACGTCTTACTCGGCAGATTTGGTCTTCCGAACTGTCGGCGAGGAACAAAGTATCTGCAACGAACATGCTTGCCGTCCTGGTAGTACTCTATTCATTTGGAATAGTTCCATGGACGAAAAACTAGCTTAGATCCCTTGATATCGGGACAAGAAATCTTATGCACATGAACAAAAGCATGCATCTTAAGTCTTCTGTTCCGCGACTGTACATCTCACGCCGTCAAGGTGGTCGCGGAATATTGAGTCTTGAATGTCTTCACAACAGGATTATTCTGGGTACAGCACATAGAGTCACAAATGGAAGAGATCCTCTAAATGGTCAGGAATCACGAAGAAGTGGACAAAGGAGCGTTTCTGTACAAAGCAGCGGAGAAGGCTGCTGAAAGATTCGGACTTAACTTCAGTATTAGGGGTGAGAAAAATGCATCAAATTTTATCTATCTCGAGTACTCACTCCTGAAAGCCCGGATTAAGAAAGCACAAGAGAAAAACTTTCGTGAAAAGCTCCTCGATAAGAGGATGTACGGTATCTTCCATAGAAATGTGGAGGATCAGTCAATGTAGTGTGAGTTAACGTTTCCTTTCCTTAAATCACCAGGATTGAAGTCTGGTACGGAGGGTTTCATTTTTGCATGCCAAGACGGCGTCATTTCCACCTTAACAAACCGTCGCCACATTTTGAGCCAAGATATTCCCGATGATAGCTGCCGGGCGTTCCATGCACACCCCGAGCATTTAGCTCACATACTATCTAGTTGGCCAACTCATGCGGGAACGACCTAAATCAAAGGCACAATGCAGCACTTCGTTATCGAATTTTCGGCACCAGCTGACAAAAACATCACAGCCAAGGAGAATCAAAGGAAAGAGAGGTATAGAGACCTGATAAGGGAGTTGCAACGAGTGTACCCGGAATATTCTGTTAAACTAATCGTCCTTATCATCCGCGCTCTTGGAGGTGCCAAGATTTCACTCGTCAATAGCCTGAAAAGCATCCCTGCGTGTCAACAATATGCTAAAACACTTACGGGAAAAATGCAGAAGGCGGTAGTCGTTAGATCACTTCATCTTTCAGGGTGCACGAAAATTTTGCCGGATCATCGTATTGATTCCGTTACAGGCTGTAACCACCGATCTCACGGTCGTGAGACGTGGTTGTGGTGAAATCCAGCGGTTGTCCTTATGACAAATTTTGAATATATATACTTTACCTACTTTACCGCAAACAAAACAAGTCAGCAACGCCTAGGTGAAAAAGTTATGTATAGTTTATATGTAGCGGACAAACCACTGATAGTTTTCATTATCAAATAAATGAACGTTGTGTTGTTTACGCTTGTTTTCGGTGGTTTTGGTATCTTAATTGTGTTCATTTCGGTTGGATTAGGTGTCTTAGTTCTTTCAATTTGAGTGGTTTGGTTGATGACGTTCATTTGGGTTTGTTAAAAAAAAATGAATTGTAAAAATATCATTGGAGTTAATAATGAAATCTCGATCTTAGCTGCAGTCGCTCATGACTCCAAGTTAATTCTCCACAACTAAGCCGTAATTCGGGAATGTCTCTAACCAGTATTTGGAAGGTGTTAAGGCGTTATAAATATCATCCCTTTCATATTTCACTACATCACGAACTTCACAGCAATGATTTTCAGAACCAAGTGACATTTTATCAATGGATGTTTCAGTAGAATCAAGGGAACTCAATTTTTTTTTTTTAATGTTGTTTTCAGACGAGTCGTCCTTGGCGGCCCATGGTACGGTTAATTGATATATCATGCATTATTCATTCGCTTGTGTTGAATGGGTTTCGAAGGCTTCTGAATTGCGTATCTTTCACTGGAATTCCAGATTTCCGCCGAATGGTTTTTTAAAGACTTTTAGTCGTTATTATTTTTTTAACTAACTTATATGCCGCAAAAGCCTTTACAACATCTAGAACTGAAATAGCAAAAGGAATCTAGTAGACTTGTGCATGATTTCTTGTAACCGTTTGATAATTTATCAACTTAAAATTTGTGTGAAATATGGTAGATAACCCTAAAAAAAGTCGGTCTCATTCGAAAAGAGGAAACCGATCCAATATGACCTACCTTAAAATGATCATTACAGTACATGGAAAATTCAAAGCTGCTTAAAAAAATGACCGATTCACATATTCGCAAACCGATTCAATATTAACTTTCTAAATCTGAAAATGAAAGACGCGGAATTCACAGAGTCATCTTTTCAATGGTTTATTTTTTCCTGGGTTGGTCCATTAACGTTTCGTGTGGTCGAGTAAATCCAAACTTACTTATTTGTCCGTATTTTATTGATGGAAATTTCTTTTCGTGGGGTTATTTAAATTATATAGTTGATCAAGAAGTTCCAACAACTCGGGAGAACATGCAACAGCGAATTAGGGCAACTTGTAAGCAAATAACACTACCCGGGAAACAAGGAACGATTGGCCGCGTTTCAATCGTATTTCAAGTCGTAAAAAATGCGTAAAAAATGCAAAAATGCGAACTCGCGAAACCAAGTAGGATTTTGAACATCATTTTAATTTGAGCTTAAGAACCATTTTTTAATTATTTCGCATAGTTTAAACTGATAAGTAGATAAAAACAATTATGATTTATTTGAAACTGAGTGTTACATAGGTGTAATTTTCATCGTATACAACGAAAAAACACGATTTGTGTTGAACCTGTTTTTGTCAAAAAAATCATTATTTTAGTATATTATATATTTTTAAACAAATTGTAAGCTTCAATTAACTTACCTTGACATAAAAGTGAACTTAGAATAAATTTTGAGCAATCTATATATCGAATATTTACTATCTAAAAAATTATAACCCAAAAGTTTTGTTATAATTCATATTTCACTTCTGACCGTCTACAATTAATATTTCTCACATATTTTGAACCAAATATTTTCCTATATCCATTAATTAAAGTTCATTTTAGCTTATCATGTGTTGAAACTTATATGATATAGTAAAATAATTATTTTCTTGACAAAAACAGTTTTAACAGGAAATGTGTTTTTTCACTGAATACGATAAAAATTCTACATTGAGCACTTAGTTTCCGAAAAATATTAATTTTTTATATTTACTTATTGTTCTGAACTAGTAAAAACAGTGCTAAAATTGGTTTTAAGCCCAATTTAAAATGCAACTTAAGAATGCTACCTGGTTTCACAAGTTCGCGACGCAGTGGACAGTCCCTAACTTATCAACATTTTACTATTCAAATTTACTTGTAGCCACTCCCCATTCACTAAAATTAAATAATGAAGAGCGTAATCTGCATTACACAATTCATCGGACTTCATCAAACATCAATTGTAGGATGCAGATTCGTTTCTGTAAAAGGGAACCTGCGCTTCTCCATTCAGTTTGACATCCTGCAAACTACATTTCATTGAGAACTTGAAACGATTCATGCGTTTCTTCTGTCAATCGTAAATCACGAATTGCACTTAATTTAGTTTTTGGAGGTTATGTTCTCCTATTCAGAATGTCTGGAAACTATAGAACGAGTACATCTCCGAATGTAGCTTGGCAGATTCACTGAAGTCCAAATAGCTGACCAATTCAAAGAGTCCTAAAACAGTTGTAATGCAACTTTGTCAATATGAAATTTTAAGATACGCATTTCAAAGCGCTCCAGTTCAATCGTTTTTTTTCCTGGGTAGATGCACTTCACAGTTGTGTGCAAGCTTTCCAAGCGCGGATCAACAAGTTTATCAGCAAATTTAAACAACAATCACCTGGTATGTCTGAACGCAATGAAATCTGTACCACATTGTAGGGGGCAATTAGTGCTTTCAGAAAATGTGTGACTGCTAGCCTCCACCTGCTCAAGAACCCCTGGCAGACAGGCCTAAAGAGCGTGATTGCAGGTAACTTGCAGGGTATGCTAAGGAACGCGATAAGACAAAAACTAAATAAAAGGTGAAAGCCCTCTGTACACGAAAAACTCTGCCTGCCAAGGCTCAGGGTAACAGAAATATGCCGCAGACGTATTTCTTTGCCGAATTTATTTCCTTTCGCTGTAATATTGTAGACGGGAGGCTACCGTTAGAAGAGGCTTCATCTTCTTTGGGGCCTAGGGCTGTTGCGTGGGTGCGGTGCAGCGGGGAAAGCATCTAAGGGTTTCGGTTTACGGTGTTTAGTTACGGTATTTAGTTACGCTGTTTAGTCTATTCTTGTCTAGTTCGGTGTCCACTTGGCGTAAAATTTAAAATGAAGTGTTATGTTTGTGAGAAAATTGATGGAAAGTTAGTGCAATTCAGTGATGAATCACTCAGTGATTATGGATATCATCGTGTTTGCCACGGAAAAGTGACAGTGATAAAACAAAAAGACAGAGAAGAC
>NC_046660.1:113171469-113172733 GCF_010883055.1 Belonocnema kinseyi | reverse complement strand
TGACATTGCATTGTTTTTTATGAAAATCGTCTTTTTACTTAAAAATTTAACAATTTGGTAAAAATTTGAACTATCTCCTTGAAAATGAACTTTTTGGTTCAAAATGTACATTTTTTATTGGCAATTCCACAATCAGGTTAAAATTTACAATATTCTAGTGAAAATCTAACTAGTTCATAAGAAATGTCATTTTCTGTTAAAAAATCGTATTTCTGGGTTAAAAATTCAAACCTTTTAAAGATAATTAGTTGTTTTACCTTGACAATTTTTTTAATACATGTATTTTGCTATAAAATTGCGCTATTAGTAGAATATTAATATTCTTAAAGGAAAATTGAACTATTTCTTTAAAATTTTATCTTTCTTTTTGTTTCAAAATAAGCTACTTAGATCAAAGTTGAACTATTTTGTTACGAAATTAATTGTTGTAAAAAATCACCTCTTGTTGAAAACCTAAAATTTTAAATAAATTTTAATCATTTTTTTGTTGTTGTTAGAACTTAGTACTTTCAAGTTTCAACTGAAGATGTAAAAACTCCATGTTTGGTTGATAATTAATATTTTGTAATCGAAAATTCAATTATTTCAGTTAAATTAAATTTTCTTTAACTTTAAAATTAAAATGTTTTTTACCTTGTAAATTCAATGGTTTGTTTGAAACTTATCTTCATTGCTTATAATTCATATTTTTTGTTGAATATGTACCTATTTCGTTAAGAAATAAACTATTTTTATCAAAATTACACTATGATTCCATTATAGATAAAATCTTTTTTCAATTTGAATGAAATTAATAGAAATTAAAATCAATTGGAAGTACAAATTTTAATTGTTTTTATATATGCTTATTGTAACTATTTTAGTTGAAAAATAATGTGTTTGGTTGGAATTTAAACTATTTCACTATTCTGAAATAAATCTTCTTGGTTCAAATATCATCTTTTGGGCTGCATGTTGAACTGTTCTTTTGAAAATAAATGTTTCTTAAGATTCATAATTTTAGTTCAAAATGTATCTTCTGGGTTAAAAATTTTACTATTTTTTGGGAAATTTGTTTTTTTTTTATTCGAAAATTATTTTTTTAACCAAGAATGACACCATTCCAGTATTTCTTGAAAATACAACTATTCAGTTAACAACAACTCTGTTTTGATTGAGAATACAACTATTTTCTTGCAGATTTTTTCATTTTTAGTTGAACTTAACTGTTTTTTATTTCAAATTAAAATATTTTTTGCTTGAAATATCAGTAATTGCATTTTAA
>NC_046660.1:113170201-113171369 GCF_010883055.1 Belonocnema kinseyi | reverse complement strand
TATTGAAAGGCATTTCAACTTTTCAAAAAGTTATCACGGATATCAAAGACCTCAAAAATGCCCGCACACCATATTTCGAAGATTTCACATACATTTTAAACGGTTTCAAAAGGTTGCACATAAGTTTAGAAGATTTCAAATTATTTTGCCTAAATTTCTAAACATTTCATAAAGATTCCAAGGAATTTAAAGATTTTAAAAATTTTTATACGATTTTTTTATATAAGCGAATAAAAGTAAAATATCGCTGCCCTAAATAAATTCTAAATATTTATGTATGTTATATTCTAAAATTAATGAATGTGCACAGGAGTAGTGGGATCTTTAAGAGAGGTTTCTTTCAAAGCGTGTCCTAAATATTTTCATTGTGAGTATTAAATATGAGAGCGTGAGATTGGAGATGCGACATGCGAGCGCTCTACAATTTACGACTTTTCAAGATACTTTAGCTTTTTTAGCTTATAGATACTTTCAAGATACTTTAGCTTTTTTAGCTTATGCTTTAGCTTGTTACCAATTCATCGATTTTTAAGCCAAAATATATCAATGTTCAATTAAAATGCAATTACTGATATTTCAAGCAAAAAATATTTTAATTTGAAATAAAAAACAGTTAAGTTCAACTAAAAATGAAAAAATCTGCAAGAAAATAGTTGCATTCTCAATCAAAACAGAATTGTTGTTAACTGAATAGTTGAATTTTCAAGAAATACTGGAATGGTGTCATTCTTGGTTAAAAAAATAATTTTCGAATAAAAAAAAAAACAAATTTCCCAAAAAATAGTAAAATTTTTAACCCAGAAGATACATTTTGAACTACAATTACGAATCTTAAGAAACATTTATTTTCAAAAGAACAGTTCAACATGCAGCCCAAAAGATGATATTTGAACCAAGAAGATTTATTTCAGAAGAGTGAAATAGTTTAAATTCCAACCAAACACATTATTTTTCAACTAAAATAGTTACAATAAACATATATAAAAACAATTAAAATTTGTACTTCCAATTGATTTTAATTTCTATTAATTTCATTCAAATTGAAAAAAGATTTTATCTATAATGAAATCATAGTGTAATTTTGATAAAAATAGTTTATTTCTTAACGAAATAGGTACATATTCAACAAAAAATATGAATTATAAGCAATGAAGGTAAGTTTCAAACA
>NC_046660.1:113164414-113170101 GCF_010883055.1 Belonocnema kinseyi | reverse complement strand
TTCATTGCGTTCAGACATACCAGGTGATTGTTGTTTAAATTTGCTGATAAACTTGTTGATCCGCGCTTGGAAAGCTTGCACACAACTGTGAAGTGCATCTACTTGGAACTGGCAGGCGGGCAGTTTCTTAATCGCCTACGTATCAGCTTTCATTTAAACTAACTTTTATCACGATCAGTTCACACCTTCGAAAAAACGCAGTGGGATATCGGACTATTTGGGCACTTAATGTGAAATTTTGAACGAAAACAAGCACCTTGTTAGTATGAGGCGAAGGGAGAAACTGAAAAAACACTCTAATGGTGAGAGGCAAGAGGTCCTACAGAAAAAAAGCACTGCAAAGAAAACAGACAACTACTTCGTTCCCGTCGTTGTTCCAGGGTAGTGCTAAAACTAGTTAATTCATTGACTGCTTACATCTCTGGAGTCCAAATGAGAGAGAAGATCTCTCCTGAAAACAATTTACACGTCCTTTTCATCTTTCATTTGAAAGCTCATTACTTGAATAGTCAACAATGTCATTTTTTTGCAAATGTGTCACCATCTGAGGGGAATAGAAAAAAATTTTCTGATTAAATTTACGTATTTTTTTAATGGAGAATCTGAATCTGCCATAAAAATATAGGTTTTGTTTTGAAATGTTGAAGTTATTCCTCTTCCCGCCGAAGTTATTTCTAAAGGGACATTTTTTTCTTTGGATGCGTACTTCATGACATATTTCCATAAATTAAGATTTAAAAAATCCTGCATAAACAAATATAACATTTTCACCTAGACACAAAGAGAGAGAGAGAGAGAGAATAAACTGAGATCAATCGCAGGAAGTTATCCGACCGAGCAAGAGCTATGCTTTAGGACCAGGAAAAAATCAACACTACGCCCAGCTTAAAATTCCGGACATATTTCGGACTTCGCAAGTTGTCCGAAACTATCCGAAATCAAATTCGAAATTAGAATCCGAATTTCACCCGGTCTTGTCCGACACTAGCACGGCCCAACGTACACTTTCCATCCGGATTTTATAGGAACATATCGGAAATCCATCAGGTCAGACGTTTTCGTCAATTCACAAATTGTCTGCAATTATCGAAATTAAAGAGGTTTTTGTCATCCGAATTTCATCCGATGCTCTCCGAAATATGATCGGTCCGCTTGCTTGAAATTGAAACCTGATATTGTCCGAAGTTTGTATGGGGCCACTTCAACTTTTCCTCCCGAAAACGCCATATCGATGAGTCCTGAGAGAAAATACGCAACTCACGGGACAGATAAAAGCTACGTACCTCACGCAATCTGTACTAAGTATATAGAAATTTCCATATATTAAGTATACAATGTGCGAGGTACGAAGTTTCTTTTAGGACCCATCAATATATTTCTTAAAACAGAATGTTTATAATCCAAACGCCTTATGAGCAGATGGCAAAAAAACGTTACCAGGCAGTGTTTTTAAAGTATTATACAAGAGTCAACGGAAATATCTCCTTGCACAATATACTGTAATTCATTATTCATCAGAAACGAAGTAGTGAACTTCTTTCGCAGTAATGATCGTGAAGTCGTATTTATAGGCAAGGGTAAAAAGGACTCTAAATACTCTTCGCTGTCGAAAAGTGTTGAAGAAGTTTAAACAGTTTCATCCATGCATATTTAGAAATATGATTGTACATAGCGTTTGGTTTCAACGCCACAGAAATCGAACGATACGATATTTCTTCTATGTAATGGAGAGTTTATTCAAGTATTAAGCTTGCTTCAAATTGATGAAGAAAGCTTAGCAGAAGTTCGATACCTCGAGGTGGATCATTTTGTTTTCACATGCAGTAATATCGGCTCAACATGTGAAAATTGTTACCTAAGTGTCTTCGGTTAGAAAAACATTATGAGAGTTATTAAATCAATTAGCAATGTAGATATAATACCAATTTTAAACATAAGTGAAAAATGTATTGCAATGAAACTCGATAAAAACATTCACATACCAACATTGCCAAATATAATTGAAATAGAATAGAAACTTGCTATCTGAAATTCTTTCACTTATCATTGAAGTTATCCTTTCTTTAAGAAGAACATCATTTTTCATTTTTGATTCTGGGCCATTTACATTTTATATAAGCACATTCATTATGACATAAAGAGCATTGAAAGGACCCTATCTAAATTGAGCATTAAATATAACAATAATTAATTTTTAATTTTTGTCAGGACACATGCCACTGGATAAAAATATAATTTCAAAATTCATAGTCCGAAATAATTCCAGACAGATGAGGAATTATTTCGCATTCCGTTTTTTTTGTTGTTAAATACAATTCAGACGAAAACGGACGAATCTCGGATTTCACTTTACAAAAAATATAATTTCAGATTTTATGCTCCGGACGAATTTCAGACAAGTGTGGACTATTTTCGGATCCCATTTCTAATCTTATACAATCCGGACGGAAACGGATGAATTTCGGATTCCGCCTGAAAAAAATAATTTCTGATTGTATACTACGCACGAATTCTGTACATGTGCAAACTAATTTCGGATGCAGTGTTTCTTGCGGATAGAATCCAAACAAAAATGGACGAATATCGGATTCTCCTTTACAAACTATAATTTCAGATTTTATAGTATGGACGAATGCCGAATAGGTGCGGGCCAATTTCGGATTCTATTTTTTGGTATATAAAATCCGAACGAAACGAACAATTTCGGATTCCACTATATAAAAAATAATTTCTGATTCTACAATTCAGACAGCTTCCGGACAAATACAGGTTGATTTCGGACATATAATATTTGTACAGATGGAACTTGGATGAAACAAAAAAAATTCCAGACATATTACGGAAAAATTCCAGTCAAGTGCGGATGAATTTGTCCGGAATTCATCCAAAATATATCCGAAATTTTAAGCAGGGAGGTTTCTCTCAAGCCCAAAGATCTGACTGAAGTAAACGATGCGCTTCGTGGAAATTTTTCCGCAGAGTCCGTACTCTGGACCATCAAGTGTAGTGTGTATCATGCACCGAGAACTTTGGCGGATGCAAACCGTAAAACAAAACTAACGGCCGATCATAAAACCAAAAGACGAATGCATCAACTCAACACAAAGATAGATTAGGTAAGATAGTACGCGTCCCACATTCAGTGTGTGATTAACTACATGACATCTGGCAGGAATTTCACTATCAGGGTCCAAAAATTCTCACGTTAGCTACGGATACATCATTCACGCAACAAGCAAAGCTTCTGACCCAGGCAATATGCACACTGCCTGACGCTATGAGTGAAGGGAGGTGTCTGTCCGAGAAAATTAACTGTTTTTCTCTGACCCATCTCGACTCTTTCAAGACTATCCAGTTACTGCCGACCATCCGCCCAAACCAGAGTATGTCGAGGCATTTTCGAGAAAATTCTACGATGTCCAGCACCCACTTAATGAAGACACAAAGAACATAAAAAGCTTAACGGAGCTGTGCAGCATTCTTATTAAACCTGAGGAGAAATGTCTACCTATCACTACGGAGGAGGTGAAAAAAGTATTGAGAGGCATGAAGATCTATGTCGCTCCGGGACTAGATGGTATCAAGACCTTATTGTGAAAGGTGTTTCCTTCAACCTACTAGCTCCTGGCCCGCATTTTCACCTTATATCTATAAATTCGGAAGATCCTATTCCAGAGCGGTTGATGGAAGGGCGCACAGTGCTTCTCCCGAAGATTCGCAAATGGTACAAAGCTGCGCTGCAGGCTGCTGAAACACTTGGCTTTGACTTTAATATTAGGGGTGAGAAAAATGAACCAAACATTATTCATCTCGATAACTAGCTTTTAAAGGCCTGGATCAAGAAATCATAGAAAAAACTGTTACGGACAACTTCTCGACAAGAGCATGCACGGCATCTTCTACAGAAATGTAAAGAATCATTAGATGTCCTGTGACCTAACGTTTGCCTGCCTGAAATCACCTGCATGGAAGTTGGCCACGGACGGTTTCATTTTGGCGTGCCAAGACGGTGTTATTTCCACTTTAGCATATCGTCGCCACATTTTAAACCAATACGTTTCAAAAACACCTAAATAGAACAATTATACACTAAGAGTGCTTTATTACCATCTCTGTCACTCTTGTGGCAATAGTCCTGATAACGCTTCGCCATATGCCCCTAAGGAAAATATACTGGATGATGAATTTAAAAATACTGAAACTTGATATTGTCGAGAATTGTTTTTTCGCACACTCGAGGACTGACATAGTTCTCCTTGACTTCGAGACACGAACAATAATGGTTATCGAATTTTGAACACCAGCCACAAAGAACTTCACAGTTAAGGAGAATGGAAAGAAAGAGTATCTTATATCAATATTGCGACGGCTATACGCGGAATATTGTGTTGAACTAGTTGCCCTGATCATCGGTGCTCTTGAAGATGCCAAAGTTTCACTGGTCAATAGCTGGTCGTCCTTGAGTTGCTCCGTGTCCTCAAGATGCACGTGACTTTTGCTGGATCCTCGCATTGAGCACATCGCATACTGTAATCACGTGTCTAACGTGCGTAAGACGCTGGTAAAAGCTGAACGTTACTGCAGTTTCACCAGGAGCGGGTGCAATTTTGTATAATGGTGCCGGTACTGGAGAAATCTGGTTTTGATTAGTTTCGCTGTACCGGAACTAGTTGACCTTTTATTGATTTTGATTGGCTTGAGTTAGTGCGATTTTCAAATCCCAATTTTCATTGCAGGATGATTTAATGCAGAATAGTGGCAAGCTGGCAACAATGATCATACAAAGATTTCAAATTATTGGGAAAGTAATAATATTTATTTTCAAACACATATACTTTAAAATTTTTATAAACTAAAGAAATAATAAAAAATTACACGGTTCAAACCTTTCCCGCCCCATGAAAATTTCAAGCTCCCGGCACAGCGTCGACCATTGGAGGAGGGAACGTGTCTCAAAACCTTCCTAGAGAATCTTTAGACGAAGTCTGGTAGAGAAGCCTCCCCACCACTTTTCTTCGTCCAAAATTATTGTCATAAATTAGAATTGACACTTTTTAAACAGTGAAATAATTCGTTTCCTCAAGAAGGGGTTAATCTTTTTCATTACCATATACGAAAGATAATAAGTAAAAACTTAAATTACAAGTATGTCAACGTGTATAGAAACAGAATGTTTTAGTGACTCTAGGAATACAATTTTAACATTTAAGAATAGTCCCAAGATATAGTGTTAATATAGTTCCAAGGTATGAAAACATTGAAAAAGCGCTTGGTTTTAGGAACTATTTAACTTCACAAAAAAACTAATGTTATTAAAAATTCTGTTAAAATATCCCTAGCGCTATACTTGACCGGTTAATTCTATGGAAAATTTCGTAATACTAGTCAGTGCTTTGGCTTTAACTTTTAGCCTTAGTCTACCATCAACTAGATGATTCGGTGCAAACATTACTTCGGTAAAAAGTTCATATTTGATACTTAGGAATACATTGCTTACACGATTGCGCCGCCACTGCACTGATTCGAATTCGGAACGCCGACGTAATCTAAAGCATTAAGGGCATGTGACACAGCTAAATACCTACATTACCGACCACAGTTTTTCAGTTGACTGAATGTTTTTTTGAACCTAAGAACTTTTTTTGTAAATAAAATATCGAGCTGAAACTTTGGTAAATGTATTAGAG
>NC_046660.1:113157419-113164314 GCF_010883055.1 Belonocnema kinseyi | reverse complement strand
ATGTATAAAAAAAGTTGGAACGTTCAAAAAATGTCGAGGTTCAGAAAAAAGATAAAATAATTTTCAGTGAAGTTCCTACCAAAATTCAGTACCTAAACGTACGTTATTGTATTCTAATACATTTTCCAAAATTTCAGCTCGATATTTTATTTATAAAAAAAGTTCTTAGGTTTAAAAAAACATTCAGTGAACTGAAAAAGTGAGGTCGGTAATATAGGTATTTAGCTGTGTCACGTGCCCTTAAGTTGATAATATCAAAAGTGAACCAAATTGATTTAAGATTATAGCTTAAGATTTGAAGAGCTGAATTGGGAAATCTGAACTGAGGTCAATTCAAAATCAACTCGGAAAGCCGAATTAATAACAGCTAGTAATGTCCAAACTGACCCGAATTAACATGCAAACTTAGTGCGCGATCTATGGAAAGATTTGACGTATGAGGACTTAGTGCGCGCTTTGAGAAACTTCATTTGGACATCGGAACTAAAACAAATTCATAATGAACCCAGAAATCCGAATAAATAACCAATAACGTTCAAATTGAGGCGCAGAATTTTTAAGTTTAATTTCGGGAAAAAAATCGATGGTCTGTTAATATTTGAAGCAATTTGGGCATTTTGACTTGCAGAATTGAACCGCTTCCTCATTCTCAACCATTTTTCTAAAACCATTTTTCCGGGACGATTTCCTATCTCAATTGGCTCTATCCAAATTGAACCGGATTGATGTAGCAACTTAGTTCGCGATTTGAAAAGTTCGGTTAAAAAATGCAAATTGAAACCAATACAAAATAAACTCTAAAATCCAAATTATTATTTTAAATAGTTTCCTATCTGTAGCTTAAAAAAGTACTAAACGCTAACGTCATGCCGCCGTCGAGAAGTGAAGCAGTAAAGACGGCTGTACGTGCGCATGTAGTATATGTAGATTTTTTTGGCAAGTAGAAATTACAATAGGTCAATCTTGCGTTCATAGAATTATTAAATCATTCTGGTACTATAAATGTTGGAACTTTTGTAAAAAAATATTTTTTAACCTTTTGTATTTCGTAATGAAAAGGAGTTAACCCTTTGTTAAATCTAAAACGCTTCAATTTATGTGCTTTTGTCCTAATTTTTTCCATAGCAGCGAAAGCATACGAATGATTAAATTTGTGTTATATACTTTCAGACTTTACCTAGGGGAACTTTAATATAAACAAAAGTTTTAGTATGATCGGATTATTTTTTCCTGCACGAAGTACGTGTCCTGATCAAAAATTTTAAGACAAATGTTACCTTCTGGAATATTTATACCTCTCAGTGCACACAGAAGTATTATTGGCGTCTCTAAAAAAACCGTTCGTCCTTAAAAAGGGGAAATAAAATTCCAATTATCCAATAATTTCATGTTCAATAGAAATTTCTTAACAAATTTTTAAATGTATCAAAATTATTTAAACCTATTTTTTAAATTCTTAAACTAATATTAAAAATCAGGCCAATTTTTTTTATCAGACAATGCAAATTGCATATCTTGACTTTTAATTGTACCGAGAAGAATAAGTCTGTTTACTACAGGTAGATGACTGAAATATAAATATACACAAAATTAATTAAGAGCCCTTTAAAAACACATAGCGCTTTTTCTATGTTAAGTGCGTGCGTGCAATTTTAATATAGGTGTAATGCTGGATGTGATCCCCTTCCTCACCCTACGTGCGTTACAAATTTTGTAAACAGTCTCTCAGGGGTCGTCCATATATTACGTAACGCAATTTTCCGGCAATTTTTAACGCCCCTCCTTCCTATGTAACGCGCTTTCAGACTTTTATTGTAGTTTTTCACCATTGTCATAATGCTAATCTTGACCCTTTTTTCTCCTTTGAAAGCGATACGTAATACGTGGCCCAGCTCTTACTACGTACTTTAATTTTCAATTGTTTTCAAATTGTGTACATGAAGAGTACCTTAGCGCCCTAAATTATGAGTAATTGTGAGATTTGCCTTATAATAATGTATCGCTTTCCATTTTTCTACAAATAAGTAATTTATAAATGTAATTTTTAATAAATTATTATTTTATTAAGTTCCAAAATAGATTGATTGAAAATATTACCTGAGATGATAGCCCGGCAAGTGCGGCGTAACTAATACTTTGTGGAATCATCGTTAGTCCTATCGTGATTCCAGCAACGAAATCTGAAACGGCTTGAAATTTTGTATACTTGGGTAACCAATTCAGTACCGGTACATATTTGGCACACACATTTTTATTTTTTGATGAACTTTTTGCCACATCTTCGTTTGAAGATTTCAGATCTGTGGTCATTTTTAAAAGAGCAAAATTGTGCAGCACGTTACGACAATACGGTAACTCAAGACTGAGATTGATTTTCTACCTTTACTTAAACGCAGCTAATTCATGCGTTATCATGATAAGCTATCTTAAAAAGGTCATTGTAAACGATGGAAATTAATTAAAAATACGATTTTCCTGTATGTTCGTGCTTCTCAACGCCATCTTGTGTTGATATAATCTGATAACAGTGCTCACTGCTTACCAAGTTGTTTATCCAAAAGAGCACGTGCTAATTTTTGTCCATATCCCTCGGAATATATGTACTTAGATGTCTACTCTTTTTAACTGATTCTTCTTTATTCCAGCCTTTCCCTTATTAAGCACCTGTACTTTTCAATCCTATCTTCTCTGTACCCGCTTCTCTCTCTCGCTTATTTACGTGAATCTGGTTCTACATCTTCATAATTAAACGCCTATTCTTTATGTATAATCGTTTTTTTATACCATACTATCCTTCGTGAATTTTCAACCTATTTCTCTATCTAAAACGAAAAAAGGAACCTACTAGGGAAAACCCGATTTTCGGTTTATGATGGGTTCTATAGGTTCTTCAACTGATCTTTCTAGGAGTGCAATCAGAAATTTTGTACCTGCATTATTTCACAAGATATAAATGATTGAAAAAGAATCTTTGAACATATGCGGAGCGGCGGAGATTTCTTCAGTCGCTCACCCTGTAAAATTTCACTTTTGCCTAGTATATTCCTTTTCTCGGATTGCTTGCGTCACATATAAACACCTATCCTTTTTAATACATTCCTTTATCGTAGCATATTCCCCATTTATTCATGTAAAAATTGGTATGTCCTTGTTATTAATATACCGTAAAACAGGATGAAGTCGCTCATGTTGGGGTAAATAAAGTTTTTCAGCTTTAATACTTAAAATAATTGATAATATTTTACTTTTCCTTCTAGGAAATTTGACATTGAATTTCAAAATATAAATTTAGGGGTGGGCAACTTTACACTACATGAGCGACTTTACCCCCTTCGACGGTACTCTTCAAATTTAAAGTAGTGGAATTTCACTCAGAATCAGTGAAGAAATGTTTTACAACTTCAATAATTAAAAAGTCACAGAAATTGCAACCATATTTCATTGGTACCTTAGTAAAAAAAAGAGTGACATTTTCATTTCACGCCATTGAAATGTGAGTTACTTTTCTGCTTGTCAGAAATCAATGCAAATGCGTTGCACTAATACTTAATAAAATTACACAGATTCAGATTTAGAAAATAATTCTTGGCCAATATTTTTCAATATATTGAAAAATATAGAATATAAAATATAGAATAGAAAACCGAGTATACCCTGTTTTTTATTCCAGTTTATCCCTTGACCTTCATCTGTAAATGAATCTGCTTTATTTACCTTTCCTAAAATTCTATACCATAAACATAATATTTCACTCCACCGAAATATTTTATCCTACAAAATTACTTCGATTCAATTATTTTCTTCTCACTTTTTCTATCAAGGAAAATTTCAAGAAATAAACACTCCCGATGGATAAGTTTCTCTGAAAAGAATATCGGGAAATTTATCAAGTAGCCTTAATAAAAAATGAATCAATTATTACTTAAAATATTGAACGTCAAACTGAAAATTTGCGACTATCTGACGACAACGGTATTTTTATCCGGAATTTTTAATGAGCAGATTAAATAATTTATTTAAGGAAGCAGCTCTCATTCCTTTACATATAAAGGAATTTATATGAAGGAATTTATACGCCGGTTTCAGTTGAATAGATATTCCTGTTTTTCTGCACGTCAGTGTGAAAATTATTATTTTCGGTTTTAAGTGGGACCTATACTTAACCTTTCGGCTGATATTCATATCTAGAAAGCAAGAAACAAACAATATATATATAACACGTGCGATTATGTCATTCGGTTTCATTCGGTTTTTAACCTGAAGAGTTCATCTTTGGCTTAAAATGCCGATAATTTATCCAACTTAGAGATCCTCGAGGGAGATTTGAGGCAGAAGGTACTCCAAGTCGGATTGGTGCCGCTGATACCGGAACTCGTTCGATGGGTTCTACGAAGAATAGGATTTGATATGACAGTTAAAAATAGAAGAGAATTTAATACAGAATAAAAACAATACTTATCTCATGCACATTATAAATTATTAGTAAGGTTAATTATTAAAGTTAGGGAACAATAATATTCACTTTAAAACGCATATAATACTTCAAAAATTTCATAAACAAAAGTATTAATAAAAAATAACCCTGCTCAAACTTTTCGCGCCCCATGAAAATATGAAAGTTACAGTACAGCGGCGAACATTGGAAGGGGAAACGTGTCTCAACTAAAGTCACTAAAGCCAAATCCAAAACTGAAATCTTTCTATCACATCAAATTTTTTATGAAATTGACATGGCTGTCTAAGTCGCAAACTGTTCTGTCGACGTATGCAAGATTAGTTTGGGTGATTTTTTTTTAAAAAGCGTTTCATACATTGCTTAACAACTTCTTCATATAACATTTTTGTTTGCTGAAACTTCCCTCGAGAAACAAACAGTACCGTAAAGAGAAGTGTTGATACCCTGGCCCGGGCAAAGAAGTTTAGTGTATACCATTTCCCTTCCCCCAGCTCCAGCAGAATTTTAGTTTGAAATATTATTTTTTTACTTTGTTTTAATATAAATCCGAACTTCATTGTGACGCTTATTTGATTCATCAGTGCATTCCAATAAAAATGATTAAATCAAATCGCTCTCAGTTATTAAGAAGACGAATAATTTATAAGAATGCATGGAACACAGTAGACATGGCTTATATTTATTGTCAATAGATTTATTGCATGATTTATCTGTATTTATACAGCTTAAACTTTATTAGACTTACATATTTCCTAAATTAAATTTGAAGGCCTTTTCACATTGATGCTAATTACAAATGTATACGATTAATACATACACGAAGTACTTTGTACAAACTCTGAACGAGACAAAAATAAGAAAAAATTGCACTGATTGAGCAACCAGTTAATTTATTACCCCAAAGTTAGAAGCTAAGGAAGCTTCTAAAGTAAGAATTACGTGAAAGAACTTACTATGGAACGAATGCAAGGTGCACCAAACCTAGTCCATATTTCTCTTTTAGAAAAGAATACATGAAAATATTAATAATTAGGTATCGGATTTTCTACCGAAATTATGTATAAATATAAAATGAAAAATAAAAAGGACGCAGATAAAGACAATATTAAAAATAATAATCGTTGTTAATAAATACTAATATAAAAAATGTTTAATGATCAAAACAAACTTGACCTTATCCGGCAGGCCAAATTTAACGCAATTTTTTGTTGATCTGATCGATAAGTTGGTCAACCCTCTGGGACGTTCCACGAAACTTATTAGGTTCAGGGCCAATCATCTGTATCAATTGTGGTACTTCCTGTCCGCTGATTTGCGTGAAACGAGCGAGAGCTTTCATGCAGGCAAAAAGTTGCTCTTCATTAGGGTTCCCATTGAAAAATTGAAGAAGAGCCATCGTCAATTCCACGGCGACATCATCGAAAACCTAATCAAGTGATAAAATTGAAATCAATTTCATGCGCAAGGGAAACATGGAATCGTTTCTAATTGCTCGTCTTTTCGAGAAGAGACACTGCGCACGTCTTGTAGGTTGATTACAGCGGAAATAATGACAGAATAACGACTTACCCCCGAATATAAAAGGTTTAGAACTTGGACAGGTACCTTAGAAATGCTGCCTTTTGGTAAAAGTTGCCGTAGTATTTTGTTTTTGTGCATTTTCTGAAAAATAGCATTCAATCCCTAAAAAAGTATTCGTACTCTACTCGTGCTTTTGGAATTATAAACTGCCACCGATTTTTTTTTGTAATACAGTTTTGCACAGGGAAAACATCATGTCACATTATGTGTTAAACGTAAAAGGGTCTTTCATTAAGCATGTTTACTAGCTATATCACCTACAAAATGTCAAAGAGTTTATAGAATCGATAAAAATAGACACATTGTTACATATAATACATTTGAACAAATAAATACAAGTGCAATGTAGAAAAAAATTTAATTGAATCTGCAATTTTTTACTTATCATTAGATATCTGAGATTTTCTTTCGCTTTAAAGTGTTCTATGTTTTAATGCTACACTCAGAAAAATGTTTGTTTGAATTAAAAAAATTATTTCTTTAATATGAAGTCAAACAAATATAATAGATTTTTTAAATAGATTTTTGGTTTGTTTAAATAAATCTCTGGTTTAAAATAAGTAAAGTTATTGTTTACGTGAATATATATATATATATTTTTTTTTAATAATTATAGAATTTTTCAAGTGAAGTAAATCTTTTTTTTACACCTAACCTCAAAATTCAGCATTCTCTTTAAAAATAATGTATAAGCTCGATAATATGTTTATTCGTAATAATAATCATCGTTTTATATGTAAAACCAGAAACACGTATTCATTCCTAAGCTTAATTCTGGTTAATTGTTAACTCTGTGCTTCTCATTTCTGAATAAAACAATTATACATTAGAATAATGAGAAATGTACCAGAGTTAGAA
>NC_046660.1:113154863-113157319 GCF_010883055.1 Belonocnema kinseyi | reverse complement strand
AGCTATCTAAGGATGGTACTATAGAACGCCACCTCAAGGTAGGCCTAGTGGCGCCATCTCTTGGTCAGGCCGGAAACTTATCAATCCACCCTCGTATGTCCCTCCATGGATGGCACATTTGCGTACTGATCTGCGTGCACGTCGTGCGTGTAAATATACACGCTGTGTCTGCGCCATGCACGCATGGTGCGCTAAAATTGCTATCTGGGTTATTTAAATTTATCTGTGTGGTTCGATTCCCAATGGAATGAAGATGGAGTAGGATCTTTTTTTCAAGAAATAATTTTAATTAAAAAATATCTGGGTATAAGTGTTTCTGCTTTCAATTATACAATAATGATAATTATAATAGAAAAAAAAACATGATTTATTTCATAAATCATCTTTCTAAAGAAAGAGGTTAGTATTGAAAAAGACTTACATTCGAAATCTTCAATTAATATCTAAGGTAAACGCCCTACAATTCAAGTAATTCCTAAACTAGAGATATTTCGTCCATTTTTCAATTAAATTAAGATTTTACAGTAAATCAGAACCTTCAGAATAATACAATACTGAAAAAATACCAATGCCATCAAAGAAATCACATGATAAATTAATTCAAATTCTAGGTTAGTTACTTAGGAACCGCCGGCAGCGCTTTATCATGTCTAGCGGCACTTTGTAGTACTGCTTTATACTGTATTTTTTGTTTGAACCAAAAAAATACTTTTATGGATTCGAATAAACAGATTTTAAACAAATGTATTGTTTGATGAAAGTCAATTTTTTGTTTAAATCAAACAAACTGTACTAGACAAATTGTTTGTTTCAATCAATAAGACAGACAGTTTCCATGTCTTAAAATTCAATAAACCTTTTTTAATTGAAGCAAAAAATTTGTCTGATTCAATTATATGAATTCAAACAAATTTCATACATGCCATCGCAAACAACTATTTCTAATTGTGACTCAATAGGTTGGGATATGATGTCGTTAAGAAGAAAATGTTGCTTTATTATATTCTAACCTATAGTAGTTGAACATAAAATCTGAAAAATAAATCATCTTAAATAAACAAAAAATTACAGTTTGAACTACTTTTTCTAAATCTCACATAGATGTTTCTTTGGAAATTGATGATATTTAGCAATGTGGCTATGTTTACCTCAATTTTATAATCTATTTGAAATATTTAGTACAGTCAAATTATTTGCAAAAAGGCTATTTTTTGGTATAAATTATGAGTACGGAAAACTTCGTTTTAAAATATTTTCATGGACATCCTTTTCAAGTTAAGAGGTAGATAATAAGTGCACATAACTTTTGTTTTTAGAAAATAAAATGAACTTTAAAGAGAGCCCTTGGTGAATATTATACGACTAATCGATGAAACCTAATAAAAAACACCTATCTCGCCCGGGTCAATTCTAAATCCCCTAATTGTGCCGGACTTCTTTGAAAACAACGCATCTGTAGCGTGCAGCTTCTAAACCTCGCAACTTTACGCAGCCTACTTGAAAACAACGTAAGTCGATTTTTGACGATTGTCCAAAAATTAGATAACTATATTGAGGAGAAGCAGATCTATAATTCGGCATTAAATATAAGGCTGCACAAAAATTTTTTCACTGAAAAACAGTAAAATGCAAAACACGTAAGCGGTTTTTGACTCATGTTGTTCCGATAAAAAAAAACGTAACTCGAATCTCCTTGGAATTTGCAAACGGACAGCGATGAAATTTGGTATACCGGCAACCGGCGTGTATCACGTTCCCCTTCTGAAAATTCCTATATAGGTTCCTATATAGGAACCTACATCGGCTCCTATATAGGACCATACATAGGAACCTATGTGTTTTACCTATAGGTGCCACCTATGGGAAATGACATAGGATCCTATATAGGAACTTGTATATGTTTCTGCATTGGACAATATCCAGATGCGCAGTTCTATTTTATAGCACTTACGGCTGCGCAGAAGTTTGTTTGGTCCTCCAGGAGCACCTAGAGACATACGTACCATTAGGTACCATGAGGTGTCATTAGTTAGGTACCATTAGTTAGGTACTATTAGGTACCTTATTAGGGAGTGTCCTATACAGGCACCTATATAGGATCCTATGTCCTTTCCTGTAGGTGGCACCTGTATGTGAAACATATAGCATTATATGTAGAATCCTATATAGGATCCTATGTAGGTTCCTATATAGGATCTTATATAGGAACCTATATAGGAATTTTACGTAGGGTCGGTCTCGTTTTGACTGTAGTAGGTAATGAAAGAAGCATTGAAATGTCGTCTGACAAGGTGCTAGATACGACAGCTGTCAAAATATTCAAGTATAAACATTACAAATATTTACTTCGGTTTAAAGGGGGAGGGTCGGTAAGGCCGGTTTTTGTCCTAATTTATTTTTGGACCAAAAAATCTGAAAAAATCATGGTAGTATCTTATAAGTATCCCGAGTCGATT
>NC_046660.1:113095350-113154763 GCF_010883055.1 Belonocnema kinseyi | reverse complement strand
TAGGTTTTTGAAGTCGCTAATTACGAATCTGGCATCCGTTGAACTCTATCGCTTCAGGTTCAAGGTCATTTGAAGGTCAAATCGAGAAAAAACGGTAAAAAATTTTTAAAAAAATATGTTATAGGTTTTTGGGGTCGCTGATTACGAACCTGGTGTCCGCTGGAAACGGATGCCAGATTCGTAATTAGCGACTCCAAAAACCTATAACGTGGCTGGGGGGTGGAGGGTAGTCTGTTTAGCGTGCAATCGACTCGGGATACTTATAAGATACTACCATGATTTTTTCAGATTTTTTGGTCCAAAAATAAATTAGGCCAAAAACCGGCCTTACCGACCCTCTCCCTTTATGAACTAACGCAGCTAAATTTTTTTTGAACAATCACCTCTCTCGCACTGCTACTGCCATGTCTGATTAAAATGAGCTCAACTGGAAGAAGAGAAAAATCGAGTTACGTTGTTTTCAAACAGGCTAGGTAAAATTAAGAGGTTTAGAAACTGCACGCTTTAGATGCGTGTTTTTTAAAGAGGTTTGGTACAGTCAGGGGATTTAGAATTGACCCGAATGATATAGGTGTTTTTTATTAGGACCCACCGAAATACTTTTCGAGACATGAATTTGTTAATTAACATTGGGCGTTTTTCAAGAAAGATGAAGCCATAATGAATTTTGATTGCAGACAAAAAAAGCGAGATCAGGTTTTTGCCATTGGATTCTCAAATTGGATAGTTCAAATTAGTAAAAAACATTTATTGTTGATTTATGAATCCAAAAATGACAGATGGGTGTGGGAGCATTTTGTTTTTAAACATTCATATTTTACAGAAAAAAATCTGTTGAGTTCAGTTGCGTTGAAATATCTAGCAGATTGTGCACCTTCTGGAGAAAGTATGTTTCAGATGTCAGAAAAATTATACACATGGTTTATAACCAATCGTTATAAACAATCATTTTTTGCATATGCCAGCTAGGGTCTGTGAAATTTTTGATAAAATTAGTTTAAATAATATTTTTTTGCAATGAATATATTGCCACTAGGACTTCGGAAAAAAAATAATTACAATCAAACTTCCTGAATAGTTATATACAAATTTTCAGATTTTGTTTGCAGCGGTAGGTATGGAAAGAAAAATGTTGCTTATAATGATTTGTTATAAACAATGTCAAAAATTTTGTTGACATTTTTAAAACACCTGAAGAAACACAATATGCTATAGATATTTAAGCGAAATTAAACTTCCAGAGTTTTTTTGATTGCAAATATAAATATTTAAAAACCCCGACCCCTCTGTCATTTTTAAATTCCGATATCCAAAACTATTTGTCGTAGGATATTTTCTAAGAGCTCATTTTAAAGCTTACTGTATGTTCTAAAAAGTAAGTAAGTATCGATGATAATCTAAACAGCGTAAACATAAAATCAAGCCCAAGTTTTAGACGCAGTGCCTGTCGTGTCTCACTCAACCTTCCTAGTGTTAGGTATTAGAGCCGGTAGAGAGACATGGAAAACGATTCAAATATTAAGGAATTTAATTTTAATATTCTGCATCAGGTGCATTACATAATGACGTTATGAAAATTCTGAAGAAACATGCTGAGTCGAGAATATTGAAAATTGCTGAATCGGAAAAGTTTGGAATTGCAAGTTATTTCATTTTCAAGATTATACTTGAAGGGCATCGAAGCCTTTCTTAAGCAATTCGTTTTCCAGAATAATCGTCTGAAAACTCTGCAATCATAGATATTCATAATTTTTCTCTCTTTTTGTTTTTTTAATCTTTGTTTCAAATACAACTGCTTTCTTCACAATGAATGTGATATTGCTCAGGATTGATGCATTATTTTGTCTCAAATAAGATAGTTACATTTTTAACTAAAGAGAATAATTATCAACTAAACGAATGAAGCTCAAATAATGATTTTTTAACAAAACAGTCCCACATTCAACCAAAAAGATGATGTGTTGACCAAGAAGACTTATTTATTACAAAAAAAGACAAATTTTCGAATAAATAGTGTACGTTTCCATACTTAAAAAACCACAAATTTGCAAGCAAAAATGGAATAGGTAAATTTGTTTGTAAAGAAGATTAATTTTCATCAGAAAAATTAATTCAATGTAAAACAAAATATATACTTTTTTAACAAAATTGTTAAAACTTTTATGCCAAAAAGGCGAGTCATCTTCAAAATGGTTGAGTTGTCAACCTGAAATTATAACATTTTAATAAAAAATTTAATTTTCTACCAATTAGTTAAATTTTCAATTGAATAGTATTACTTTAAACTAAATAGTTAAATTTCCTAGCAAAATAGTTCAATTATCAACCAAAAGTATGAATTTTCAACAAAAAAGTTTATTTGCTACTAAATATTTTTATTTAAGACCAAATTCATATATTTTCGAGCCAAAAAAACGAATTCTCAACAAAACGTGGGATAATTGATGTTTGGACAAACAAAATTTTAAATAAAAAAAAAGTTAAATTCATCCAAAAAGACGAATCTGCACAAAACCAAATTAATTTTAACAAGAGTTTAACATTCAAACAAATAGTTGAATTTTCAAATAAAAACATGAATATATTCAACCAAAAAAAATTTATTAACCAAGAAAATCCATTTACTACCAAGAAAGCTGAATTTTCAACAAAACGCATGCGTTTTCAACGATATAGTAGTATTTTAAATGGAAAAAGATAACTTTTAAAAATCTCGAATTTCCAAATAAAATTTGAGTTTAAGAATTAATTTTCAAACAAGAATGAAAAGAATTTTCAACAAAAGAAATTAGAATTAAACGAAAATTTTGAAATCTCAGCCAAACAATAAATTTTAAACCAGATAGTTGAATTTATTTGAACGCAAAAATAAATTAGTTAGCAAAAAGATTCATTTAGATTATGTGGCTGATATATGACATCGAACGATTCATAATTGTAGGAGAAAAGTTGAGATTAGTAATACATGGGCTAAAAATCAAGATTGAGGAAACGCCTCAAGGACATGTGACGAGTGGGTCACGTGACCAGATTCCTACCTTACCGCCACTTTTTTTTATTTTCCAACTTATTTTTACACAAAGCGCCACATCGATTTGAAAATTTGGGATGATAATTAAGGAGCACTGAGAAAGATGGGTCTGGTCCTAAATTTTAGTAATTATACAGAAAGCAAAAAAAAAAATTATTTACAACACAACATTTTTTTCATGATATAATTATACAAATTTAGGACCAGACCCACAATTCTTAGTGCTTCTTGTTTAGTATCCCAAATTTTCATCTCGATGTGGCGCTTCGTGTTAATATAAGCGAGGAAATAAAAAGAGTGTCAGTAAGGTAGAAATCTGATCATATAACCCACTTATCACATGGCCTTAAGGATTCAAAAGGACACTCATCCAAATATTTTGAAACGAAGTTCTCCATGCTGCTAATTTTTCTACCAAAAATCCTAATTTTACTATACTGATTATGTAACTTTGATATGAGATAGCTAATAAATACATTTAAATATTGAGAAAAATCGTATTTCACTGTTTAAGTGATTTTATATTTCAATGATTAGTTAGATTTCTGAGTTTAGAAAATATAACTCGAAATTTTAAAGAAGTGGAAATCGAATTGAAAGCTGGAGACAAGTTTTAATTATATGCTCAATATGAATGTGTTTAAAGATATCAATTAATTAAGATGTTTTAAATAATGCAATCTGAATAATGAAAGAAAAAATAAAATAGTGAATTTGCATGTGTTATGAATACGAGAAATAAGTATTTCAGCTAAATTCAACAATATAATCGGTCTTACGGTCAATGTTGAAGTGAAAATAAAACCATGCGAAATAACATGTAAGAAACATATTTAATTATTTTAAAAATCCTCAGCGTTTCGACAAACACTGTGGGTCTTTCTCAAGAGTCGATATACATATCTAGAATTTAATTTAAAACAAAATTTATGAGCGTAAACCTTGTTACAATTAGTATCGTAAAAAGGATATTGGTTTGAACAAAATTAAAAATTTATATTGAAACATACTTGAGTCAAAAAGCAATGTGATATTTTAGAAAAAACAAACAGCGTCATTTTAAAAAATGGCAAGATTATTATATACGTGGGGACAAAGTTTTAATGTGGATCCCTATAGGATTTTTGGCGAAAAACATGAATCTGAAAGTTTTAAATCGATATATATATATATATAATAGTTTTCGATTTATCGATTTTTAAAACTTTTTTTTAATGTACACAATTTCTTATGTTCATTCCGATAGGCGATTTTTTTACAAGAAAAAGAGTTTTAATGTGGATTCCTCTAAGGGAAAGGAGGCAGGGATGTGACCTTACATTATTTCTATGACCAGTCACAGGGGTGGCTTCCCGCCCCCCACGAAGCATTGGAAAAGGGGCTGGGGTGTGTCTTAAATTATTTCTATGACCAGTCACAGGGGTGCCTTCGATATCTCGAAAGTTATTCGAGATACCGATTTAAAAATTACACAGGTTTGTCACAACATTCGTGGAAATTTAATCATGCTTTTGATTTTGTTAATATTAAAATCTTGGACAGAGAAAATAATACTTTTAAAAGACGTATCATTGAATCAACTTTTATTAAAAAATATATCAACACTTCAATAAATTTAAAAACTGAAATATTGAATATAAACCAAATTTATCAAAGCATTATGCATTAACCCTTCCCCCTTTAAAATTCTTTTACTTAAATCAACTTAATTTATTCAATCTTATATTCTCAAGCTTTGGCGCGCCTTTTCATCCGAGGTTTATTAATAATTGCCACCTCTGCAATTCCGACTTTTCATAACAGTCAGTCTTGTATCCTCCGTCTGTAAACATCGTTTCAGTTATGTGATATTTTCATAAATTATTGGAGCCTCTCCAATATCATTGAGGCTTTAATTAATAGCAATTTTCTATTCTTTTAACATTTTTTTAAATGACGCTGTTTGTTTTTTATGGAATATCACATTACTTTTTGACTCAGGTATGTTTCAATATAAATTTTTTATTTTGTTTAAACCAATATCCTTTCTACGACACTAATTATTACAAAGTTTACGCTTATAAAATTTTTTAAATTGAATTATAGATATGCATATAGACTCTTGAGAAAGACCTGCAGTGTTGGTCGAAACTTTGAGGATTTTTTGAAGAAATAAATATGTTTTTTTACATGTTATTTCGGATGCTTTTACTTTGACTTCATCATTGCCCGTAAGACCGAATATATTGCTGAATTTAGCTGAAATATTAATTGAAACTTAAAACGGTCGAAAAAAGGAAAAACAGTTTTGGAACTGCTGTATCTACAATTGTTTTGTATGTTTGTAATACGGGAAATAATTATTGCATCTGGTAAGGGACGTTAAGCTGAATTTATTTTGAAAATAAATACAGCTATACTAGGTATAATTTTTTTAAAATCATTTTTAAAAGTCAAACAAACCAAGGAGAATGATATGTTTTAGGAATGAAGTGACGTCAGTAATATGGGCAATCCTTGCCAGTGATAGGTTATTCAGTATTTTTGAAAAAATCTCGTGTCACATTTAAATTTTTTCTATCAATAAGCAGTGTCAAAAGTGATTGAGATTTAAAATGCTAAACATTTTGAATGTATTATGGAAGAAAGTCATTTCTAAGAGGATTCGAAAAATCTTGAATCATTTTAAATTTTAAGTAAGTTTCCATGTCTTTCAGATCATTTTAATCATACACTTTAAAACAAAATGATCAAAAAATGAATTGAAATTCTCTATTGTATAGATATTTAAAAAAAAATTTTTTAAATTATAATAATTAAGGTTTGTAGGGCTTAATAGTCGAAGATTTAAAAAATGGATGTATTTAGGAATAAATAATTTCAAAACTGAATAACCTGAATGTAAGAGCGTTAAGAAATAAATAATCTGAAATTAATATGAAATGAATCATTGAAAGTCAAAATATTTTAGGCTAATTATTTTGAATTCAAATTGTTAAAAATTGAAAATAATAACATAATTTGAAATAAATTTTTCTTGTAACGTTTGAACGTAAAATATTTATAAAGCTAATGACTTTGATTTCAAAATGTTTAAAATTGAAAATACCGAATTCAAGTAAAAACTGCCTGATTTCGGATGAAGTTAAAGTAGTTTGCTTCAAATAATGTTTTTTGTTTTTGAAATTCACATAAAAGTTGTCTAAGTCCTGCGAATACTTTGAAAAGAACTCGGGGAAGAACAAATCTTAACAAGAAAGATGAATTTTGAATGAAGAGTGCAGACAGTATTTTTAGTTTTTAAATCATTATAGAGTATGCTGACTTTTAAAAGGAAAGATCAGTAATGGATGAGATTCTTCTTATAATACATAAGTAGATGCATAATAAGATATTATGCACTAAGGAGGAAAAGTGGAATTTTTTACGCCGAGTGAAATTTTTTATTGCGAGTCGTAGATTGAGCAGATTGAGCACAAGCTGTGCAGCTGAATTCTGCAAAAATACACGAGTTGTAAAAAGTTCCCTCTTCCTTGGTGCATACGATATTTTATATATAAAACGCATGATTTTAGACTCATTCGTAACACAGGCTTTGTTTCTAATTATATATTAAATTTTCAATGAAAGAATTTTGCAAATTTTCAAATGCTATAAATGATCGAAAATTCGGTAATTTTGTAAATTATCAATAATTTCTGGAACTTCCGAAGATTTTTAGATACTTCAAATTTCCATAAATTTATGGACATTTTCAGTAATTTGTAAATTTGCAATAAGTTTCCAAAATGTAAACAATTTCCGTAAATTTTTGGATCATTTAAATTTGTGGAAATTTACAGAAATTTAAAGTATCTACCAATTTTGGAATTTTTCTGTAATTTATATTAGTATGAAACCTCATAGAAATATAATTTCTGTTATTCACCATTGACGTCACAATTTTTCTCCCTCTGACGTCACCATGCTTGGAAAGCACCAGTTAAGACCCGCTTTACAAGCGTGAAAAAAGGGCTGAAATCATGCATGTGTTATGAAAAATATATTTACAGTTTTAAGAAACAAAAAAGGCAGAAACTTTTTCATTCACAGTAAGTTCATCGATTAACCCTCCTAGTTTCTCATATATTTAACTGCTCGATTTCCTAACGAATGCAAAGGTTGCTTGTAAAAGTGTCCACCGAAAGCAGTCTTATTCAAGCCTAATAGTGTTGGCAGTGCAGAATTTAAATTAAAGCCGGTTCAATCAACAAAAGGCAGCACTTCTAATAAATAATAGAGAGTTTTGGATTACATCGTTGACCCAAAGTTTATCGGTATAAATCATTATTCACGTAAGCAGGCGAGACGTGCTCAAGTTGAGATAGCGGTTAATTTAATAAGGATACAGACCACAGTTTTTACCTCCTTGCAGGCCAAATTGTGAATTATGGCAGCTCCCCTCGCTTGCAATTCCGGCGATTCAGAGAGCAGCGAATGCACCGCTACTTTAGTTGTTACCCTAATGTTGCTGATATTTTGGTTCTGGTGTTGCCATTCAGATATGTAAAGCAGCCATTCCGAACTACTGAGATTTTCGAACATGTTTGCTAGCTGAAAGGCAATAATGGATTAATATTTGTCTTTTTCATTCAAACTAGTCTATTTCATTACTCAATATTATACTAACGAATTGTGCGAGTGGTAACTGTTCTTCTGGCGAATGACGGTCGATATCGTAAGCGTAATTCATGATAGTGTGATCTCTTCTGTCCTGATGCAAAAGTAGAATCACATCGTCCTTTAAAGCAGCAACGGAAAGGATTTTGAGGAGTACGGTTCTCGCAGCAGGCTCCAAAGATTTGTCGTAAATGATTCGTCCTGTGTGATAAAAAGAGTATTAAATTTTTTCCATATGATATTTTTTTAGTCTAGAATGGCACTGACCAACAAAGTTTAGGAAATTATCACCCAATGCCCAAGAACCTTCGTTCTCCACGACATATTGGTATAATTCATCGAGGTTTGTCCGTTCATTATCGTTCAATTTTCCCTCCAAAAGTTTACCCAACGTTTCAAATTCTTCTGTGAGATTTACGAGATCTTTGAATACAATTGGTGGATCACGGTGTTTCTTGATTTCGTCTTGTTCTCGTTTCTCTTCCTCTTCCATTTGCAAAACTCTGTCCGAAGGTAGCATCTCTGATCTCACATCGCTACACACACCTTCGCTTCGAGGTTGTACCTCACTCATTGCACCACCTGCTGCAATATGAAATAATAATAAAATAATAAGCGCGGCCAATTTTTAAAAAATCCGAACCCGCTGGTTTGGGTTGAAAATCATGTTAGCAAACCGATCCGAAAACTCGGACCGGCAAAAAAGTTCAATTAACAGTTTTGCTAAAATTATCGACGAATTTGTCTGTTATTTATGCACTGAAAAAATGGTATAGCTGTTGCAGCTAGAAATAAATTGCTGGGGAGATATAACTGAATTTGCAATAAAGTTTAGGTAGAACTGTAAATTCTAACATAAAATAATTGTAGTATCAGTTTTATGCCTATAAATTGAAATGCATTAAAAAAAATTACCGCCTTGCATTCGTTCGCACAAGACTAACGCCCGAACTTTCCGTAAATACAAAAAGCTCGTGCTTCGTGTCGTGTGGCTTGTGAGAGTTAAAAAATGAATAATATATACAGCAATACAACGAAAATGATGGAACCAAATGTGGAAACAAGAAATGTTTTGATTCGCTGTAACCTTCAGAATTATATTGAAGCCTTTAAAGGAAAGTGAGTATTCTTTTATCAGTGCGCGTTATAGTGCGCGTTATTCTTTTATCCTCAAAAGATGTTTGTTTACAACCTTTTTTCGATTCGTCCTATTGAACATATTGATAATTATTGATTATAACTTAATGTTTTCAATTTAAGATTTTTTATTATTAAGGCATGTATGTATCTAATAGATAAATGAAGGTTTAAGTATTTATATATATAGTCGAAATATTTTTTTATCATTATACCTAAAAATATATCGGGCTATTAGCTAGAAAAAATTATAGGCACGTCAGCCAGAAAACGCAGCTAGATAGGCTGTCAAGTTTAGCTATATGTTTCACGTAGAATGTCCAGCTGAACCTGGTTAGGTGTGACACCTATACTTGTTTAGCAATAGAAATATAGACATGACAGCTAAATTTTCTAGATACTGCACCTATATTTTGCCTGCTAGAAAATCTGTTCAATACAGCAAACTATTTAGGAAGACGAAATCCAGCGATACTTTCTAGCTGGGATTGCATGAATTCTAGGTAATATACCTAAACATTTTTTTCAGTGTGCTAACTTACTTGCAAATTACCATAACTTTTTGAAAATTTGTAAATTGAATTTTGAAGCCAATTCGAATTTACTTTGCGCATCCCTACAAATTAAAATAAATTGTTATTCATATTTTATTACTCACATGTACATTTTTTTGGACATATACAGAATCCAGCCCTACTAAGTATATCTAAATTCTCCCTTCCACAGGAGATCGACAGATACCAGCTACTAAACTCAACATCAATTACCCCAACTACCACAACTACCCTGACACTCAATAAACCTTAATAATCCACCGGTTAAATTATTGATATTATCATGTTAATTCTTATTAAATTTTATTAATTTTATTGAATTGCTTATTCTCTCAGACTTAAGATGGTTACAGCCTAATATGTTGGAGTCTATTTTGTAAGTGTTGTACAAATGGCCGTACAAAGGACTTATTAAAGGACCTCTCAAATTGGGATACAAAATTACGTACATTGGTAAGATCTTTTGTACGTCATTTCTGACGTTATTCCCTACTTTAAGAAAGGTGTGTTTAAGATAATTTTTCTAGTTTAACGTTTAATAGATTTGTATGATGTTCAGGGAAACATGGAGTCGAATTTAAAGAAAATGTACAGCGTGAGCTCATTGGCTCTCTAATAATATATAAGTTTCTTAAGTTTCTCATAGTTGTGTTTAACTGTGTTGATTTTTAAATTCCAAAATATACATGTTTGTAAGCTTATCCTTCTTGTTCTGGTGTTATCTTTAGCGATAACGAACTACGCTATCATGTTATTTTTTCAGTGAACAAGGTGTGTCCCTCCCTTATACACATTTTTAATGCGTTAAACTAAAAAAAATCGTTAAGCATTTTTATTAAAGTAGAATATGACGTTAGAGACTACGTTATGAACAAAGTAAAAAAGGGCGTATCAAAGGGCGTACAAAAAGACGTAGAAAAGGACGTACCAAAGTACGTTATTTTGTATCCCAATTTGGGACGTTCTTTAGTGCGCTTTTTTACGTTCTTTTATACGTCCGTTTGTACGTCCACTTTATTAAATGGGATCAAGTGATCTGATGACGGTCATATGTATAGTCATATATGGTAGTATGCAGCCTGGTTCTTTACCACGCAATCAGCGACCAGGGTTGCAAAAAGTGAATTATTATGAAGCTAGTTTTTCTTTCAGGCCTAAGATAGTTTGGCAATATGTTGAAAGCATTTTTTGTTAGAGTTGGATTCTTTGAATAGTCTTCACGCAACTGGCCCGTTGTAATAATAAATTATGAATTTAGGAATGCATATATTATAATTATTTAACCTTACCTTCGCTATCTGCCATGCTTGTGCAGCAATTGCTCGGCCCTGTGCTATTGCTTTCACTTCCACTTTCCTTGTTTCCCTTTTCCCTCTTTTCCTTCTTCTTCTTTTTCTTCTTTCGCTCCTTTTTCGCTAGTTTTTCGTTTATCACGTTCCTCTTTTCTTCTAAGGCAATTGAGTTTAGCCTGAAAGATTAATGGTAGGATTCAGGATTGTCGTAATTTTGGAAGAAATAAATAACAACAATAAATTGATTATTAAAGATATAAAACAGAATCAGGAAGAAATTGATAACATTTTTTCCAATCGGAAAAGAATCAATTATCCCCTCTATTATTGGGGTGAAACATCTCCATTACTAAGTGAAATGTGATACGGTGGTTAGAAACTCATGGTTGGCACTAGAACAAGAAATCAGGAAAACCGGGAAAAAACCGGAAATTTTCGGGATTGGTAACAACTTATTTTTTTGACCGAAAAATACTTATCAACCAATCACTGGCAAGGACGCGCCGTATAACTGAAAGCACAAAATCTGCCATTCCGGCAATTTGTTTTCGTTTTTAAAAACAAAATAAGAAATTAATTAAAAATAATAATTAATCATTTCACGTGAAAAAGTCAGTTTAAAGTTCATTACAATACACTGCAATTCTATTGGTCGAATGAATCTTGTGAATGTTTAGTTTGAAACATTCACAATCCATTTTAGTCCAAAAATCTATCCTTTTGGGATTTATAATGTCTTGTAGATTACTTTTAAGGATTTTTAATTGTTTATCGCGATGGACAGTACTTTTTTAGTTCTTTGAGAAATGCTATCGATTTGTAACATCCTGCATAGATTTGTATGATTCCTGATACTTTATTAGATTTCTTGTGATCTGGGAACGACTTTCTCCCATCTGCTCCTCCATTCCGTTGGGATCCCATCTATCCCATGAGGCCTTACCTATCCCTCAGGACCTATCTCTTGGGAACCCATCTATTTTACGTGAGGCATCGTTCCACCAGGACCGCCCTAAATATTCCTATGGAATCCCAGCTTTCATACCTCTGGACCTTCCTGCTAATGAAGGTTCAGAGAGACACCTCGGGACCCCGACTATCCGATAGGAACCGACCTATCCCTTGGGACTCTTGTTGTGAAACTATTTTTTGTAGACGCATATTGCATACTTTGACTAATTTTTTTCGTAGATCGAGTGAGATTCGAAAAATATTTTCTATGGGTTTAATTGATTTTGAGAATCTTCTCTGAATCGCAGCTGTCACCAGAATTTACTGAAACTTGCGGCTAATTTGACTAATTATTTCAAGATTCGGAAATCTAAAGTGATTTTCGTTGCCGACTTATTTCGTATTCATTCAATGAAATTATATTATTGAATCTCAAAACTCACAAGAAAAATTTGAAAAATATGATACAATATGCATATTGCAGGTGAAGTTTTTGCAAATACTGATACAGAGTTTCAAAATGTTTAGATGATTAGCGATTATTTCCTGGCGAATGAAAGGTGAAAAAGTACCATCATCATATTATCATTTCCGAATACTCAACTTTGAATAGCTCTAAGTCACAGAAAATAAATTATGAAAATTGTGTATGGTTTCTTTGATCCTTTCTGTGCGCAATAAAGAAATTGAGAGCCAAAAATAATCATTTGTTAATAAGTTGTTAGCTAAAACGTAGGGAGATATCATCTCCGAATCTAAGGAATTTACAGAGATAATTCTTGAAGTAAATTACACATTTTTGTCTTTTAACAGTATTGTATTAATTTGCAATGAGCAAAAAGTTGCAGTTCAATGTTTAAAAAATTATTTTCTTCCTCGAAAAATACAAAAGACTTTACGATAATCGAGGAAACCGCTTTCTCAGCAGGGCACTTTGCTGGCGCTATTGCTACGCATGCAATACGACCTTCTTTCGTTCTCAGGCTGTTTACACAGCCCGTAAGTTCTGATGCATAAAAAAGGATACAGTTGCGTCGATTATCGTAGTCTTTTGTATTTTTCCATGAAGAAAATATTTTTTTAACATTTAACTGCAACTTTTTGCTCATTGGAAATTACTAAAACACTCTTAAAAACCAAAAATGTGTCATTTGCTTCAAGACTTATCTCTGTAAGTTCCTTAATTTCGGAGATGACACCTCCCTACGTTTTTGTTAACAACTTATTAACAAATGATTATTTTTGGCTCTAAATTTCACCATTGTGCACAGAAAGGATGAACGAAGCCATTTATTTTTTCCGAATTTTTCTAATTTTTTACCAGGGACTTCGAGCTATTCAAAGTTGAGTATTCAGAAATAATAATACGATTATGAGACTTTTTCACCTTTCATTCGCCAGGAAATAATCGCTAATCATCCAAACATTTTCAAACTCTGCATCAGTATTGCCAAAACCTTCACCTGCGACACGCATATTGTCTCATATTTTTAGAATTTTTTCTGCTGAGATTTTCGTGAAAATCTGTACAAAAATCGAAGCGCCTATATTTTTCGGACAGATAGTAGTGGATGACGACTTCGACGCGCACTCATGTATTTATTCGCGTTTCGACGGTTATAACGTATTTCCCCCTTCTTACTCGTGTTTTGCGTTCTTTTTTTCAGGATAGCATACTTGATGGAGTTATTGGTGCTCGGAAGATGGTCCGTCTTGGGCTTATCTGTCCTACCAGTGAAGAAGTAACGCTGTGGCCTGCTTCTTAGTAAACAACCCGACGTAGGATCCTAATAGTTTCCTCTAAAATGTTTGAAATTTCCCCAATGATTACGAATCTGAAGTCAAAATTCCAAAACATAAAATGACGGATCCAATAGGGCGGACAACAAATAAAAAAGTGATCCTTGTGGTTCAAAAATGGGTCCTCAAAGGTTTTTGGGTAGATTATTATAAAGCTGATTAAAAACTCCAAAATTCAAAATAAAGGGTAAAAAAGCTCCTGCAAACCCATTTTTAATTCACTGGACCAATTTCTTAATTTTTCGCCGCCATATTGCACCCGCCATTTTGAATTTTGAAATTTTGTCTTTAGATTCGTAATCGGCGACCCACATAAACCTCGAGAATCCATTTTCAAGCCACTGAATATTTTTTACATTATTTTCCTTCATATTGGATCCGCCATTTTGAATTTTGATAATAAAAAAAATTTAACTCCAAATTCGTAATCAGTAATCCAAAAAATCTTTCATGCATTAAGCTTGGACAAATTCGTATGTAAAGAAAAATGTATTTAATAAAAATTGGTGAAAATTTTTTTGAAACTTGTAAGGCTAATTATCAAAGTCATACTGACAATAAGCGAAGAAAAAGTTGTTATAAGTGGTTAAAAAAACTGCAACTTCTATACCGTTCACGAGTCGCGACACTGTGCGCCCGCTCTCACTGAAATTACGATATCTCTCGTAATTTAAAATTTTCCTAGAATCCTTTGAGCTTCAAATATTTCTTATACAGTGCTACAATTTCATAAAGCTTCTATTAAATCGAACGAACAATTGCAGATTATGATATTCCTGACGTGTAATGGCCCAAAATAATGCATAGTTATTGAAATATTGAGGACGGAATTTAGTATACATTGGCGTGTAAACCATTTTACAATAAAAGGTTATTTGGTAAAAACCATACCAATTAAAGTTTGTAAGAAATAGATTAGAAAGCAAATCTGACAAGCTTTACGATGGTTCCGGTAAGAACCATTTCTCAAAAATATATATCCTACAGTTAATAATTGCGATATTTGAATTACACTAGGAATCCTTAGGAAAAGATATCAAGAAAATTCTTAAAAATAATATTTAACAAACCTGGCTTCCTCGATAGCTGTGTTCAGTAGTTGGTATTCGGGCGATTCTTCTCTTTGAATCCTTGCTTCAACAAATCTATGACCAACTGTGAAACCGGCACTTGCACCGTTGCTTAGAGCACTTATTAAAGGACCCAAAGCTTGGCCAACAGGTCTATAAAAACAAATCAGAGTTTCGTTACTTTTAATCATTTTATTGAAAGTATAGTATTAGGAGTCAAGATAATAATGAAAAAAACAACATGAACGGTGAGCTAATTTTTCCTTAAAATTTTCAAGTTTAGTTTTCATTATTATAATTTTTTACTTACGTTTGTAAGATCGCTTCGGGAAGATCTAGAATGTACTTAGGAATACCAGTGCCAACGAGGAAACTGCTTACTTCATCCGTGAAAGAGTTGCAGTTATGATTAAATATATGATAAGTGCCAGGTCTACAACGGAAGCACACAAATAACACATTGAATCATCGGAACAATAAACAAAATATCAACATGTCACTTATTTTTATTCACTTACGCGAAGATTTTATAAAATGAATACATACGCAAAATTTGATGTGCCAAGTCCGTTGATGTATTCCAAAAAGACTGAATATGGTAGATAAGTTTCACCAATTTTTTCTATTTTTTGGGGCTCACGTAGTTCAGTACTTGCCTAAAAAATAAAAAATAAACACACCGATTTAGTATTTATACAAACTCTACCCATATTTTATATAATTAAAATTAAATTTCGCTCAACCTAATATTTTAAACAAGTTTCTTTCAAAAGTTTGAATCGCTCGTGGACATATTTGATGGAGCAGTTGTCAATAGCGCGACGCGAAGCATATGACTTTAACGTGAAGTCTATAATTAGAGCATCTGGAAGTTCGAGGATTCGCTGTTTTCCTAGTGCGCCCCCGAGAATAAACTGACTGACACTAACGAGAACGTGAGAAAACGAGAGATTCCTTCGGAAAAATGTTTGATTTCAGAATTCTATTACTACATGGGATATATTTCTGAATATTTATTCAGATAATTTTTATTTTTTATTTTCATAACAAAAATTTTACTTAAACATTGCAAATTTGTTTAGATTTTGATATTAATTGAAATTCAATCAATGTAGCTGAAAGTCACTGCACTTACTCCTCGAAATGTTTATACTTGACAAATGAGTACTTTCTAATAGTAATTTTTTTACATCATTATGAGCATTAAAACTTGGTTATTTGTAAAGACTAGGGTATTTGACTAGCACTTCCGCCTCCGTTAACATGAAAGATCGTAGCGAACATTATTCTTAGTGAAAATGAATGGGAATCGAAACTCCTTCGGAAGCTCTAGGACTACAATATCGGCAGAATTGACAGCTCTTTAACACACGTTGAATGGGATATAATGATAGAGGGAAAATAACACAATAGGGAAAGAAGCATATAGAAATTCGTATCACTCGCGCACTTTAGGGATGATTTTCTTGGTATGCTTTGACGTCATATATTATGCGACTAGCACTGCCGGTTGGTAATAGTGCGGTTAGTAATAAAGGTGGTAACGATGACGGAGGCCTCTAAGTCGCGTTTCTGGTAGGCGGAAATGATGTGGTGGTGGAGACACCAGGTCAGGGCAGAAGAGACGAAGGATTCACTGTATACCGGTCGAACTTACCGGCAGCTTTCGCCTTTAGAGAGTCTGGGCAGGAAAGTATGAGATGGGAAAGAGAGCCGTAAGAGTAGCTAGAACCGGAGTAGCTTTATTTTTAGTAACCCTCCGACCAAATTTAGTACCCCCTATGCTTCGAGTATCGTATGGCCAGCGCCGATGACTAGATTTCTCAATGTAGAAACAACTCACGCTTATATCGCAGGACGTGATGCATAAGACTGGCCAAGCTCGCTTTATATCCAACTAGAAAAAAGCGCTATACAGAATCTTCCGCCTCTATTTCAATTAAAATTCCAGGAAGTCAATATCACCTTGCAAGTTAAAGTAGAATGTGCTTTAGAATTAGATATTTGGTTGAAAGCTGACCAAATAAAGGTGAAGATATTCAAATTGAAGTTTGACCTTTCAAACATTTAAAGAAAGGGAGTTCAGAATAAGAAATAAAAACATCGTACTATAAAATCATGGGATGAAGCTATGACTGAAAGTTGCCCTATTGTATCTTTTAGATTAGTATCCATTTGTGGATTGTCTATTTTCTCAATTAATCAATCAATTGGATTGCTGGTTTCTTTCTCCAATTTACTTTACAGGACACGGTACAGGAACTAATGCAAGAACCTGTAAACTGTAAAGGATCCCGTAAAGAAAATTTCAGGCGAGGGATGTAGATTTTGGACAGATGGGTGTCCGTCCATCATTTACTGCTGTGAGAGGGAGTTATGAAGGGGTTAGATGGCAAGAAGAGAGGGAGCACGATCAGCAGGGAGGGGCCAACGATGAGTGAAATATATTGAAGAATGGAAGGAGTGATGAGAAATGGAAGGAGAATAGAGAGCAAAGGATGATTATCTATGTCAGCTAGGTTAAGAGAAAGGAAGAGATGAGGGCCAGGGGTTGTTAGTGACTTTTACGTATAATTTGATTTGAGATAATGGGTTTAAATGGATTGCAAAACCATTTTTTTTACTACATTTTTAGACTCATTCAGGTGTGCGTTATATGTTTCTTTCTAGATTGTAGGTGTATATCTAATGACAAGCTTGTGAATTCAAATTCCATAGGCTTAAAACCTTTATTCTATGAGGATGCAAATTTTTAATTCTTGATAGGTCGAAGTAAAGCGTTTGTAAAAATAAAAAGCAATGCCTCTAATAGTAATATCTTTACATTTTGTATTAAATATAGTATTTTGTCCAATTCTCAAAGGTGTACAGTGTTTGAGTTTTTTATGAGATAAAAATATTCCATATTCAGAACAAAACAAAATCATTGATTAAATCCATGTTTAATATAACTTTTTAAATATTACTTTTAATATTTTTTTGCAATAATATATAACTGATGCAAGTTTCTCTTAATAAAATCAATTCATAATTGACTGATAGATCGATAATTATTATAAATATTAAATGAACTGCAGTATTTACTATCTATCAATGCTTTTATAGAAAGGAATTTTACCAAATACCTCTCTGTAATCTTGTGCTGACATCTGTTTAACCAAGTATATCTTACATTGATTCAGACAGAAAATCTGTTGATACTGAAGACTATCTTCAAATACTAAACAGTAATCTGGGGAAAAGAAAAATGTTGCACGCATGCTTAGGCAACTTGCTCATGCTGGATAATCATCCAGTTCTAGATTACTTACCAATAATCTACATTTTTTATCATCCATTTATTATCAGAGCTGCGATTCATGGAAAGACTTCAAATTTCAGGTCATTTGCAGAATTTTCCAGGTCAATTTAAGTTAATTTTCAAAGTCTACTTAATATAACTTATTGACAGTTTCTATACTGTTTTAGTTATTAATTCCCACATAAGTCAAGTAAAGGCTTCCTATAATACTTGTTTCGTCAGAACTTTACGCAATACACGCAATAAGCAGTCATAGGTCAACCTCCTAATATATGTACGATTTAGATAATAATAAATTATTAACAATATTCATTTATAATTTTCTCTGGTTTTTTACCAGCGACTCATACTCATTAGCTCGCACTAAAAGGGAGGCGTCACGTCTACTGAAAAAAACTTCCAACATTAGTTGAAGTTTTACTCAAGTATCGTGATTGAATTTTCAACCGAAAGTAATTTAAAAAATTTTTATTTAAAAGTAATTCAACTTTAAATCGTGGACTCTTTATTCAATTCATCATGCCCCATGCAATAAATAATCCAAATGACTTATTAACTCTAGAACTTTCCTCTTGTGTCAGAAAGATGCTTCTTGACACAAATGGAATTTCCTCTTAAATTTTAAGTTAAAAGAAATTTCATTTATCTAATAAGACTCTTTCTGCAGTCAATATTTTTCTTTTGCGACAAACTTCACCTAATCCTGCAGCCAAATAATTATGTTTATGTAAAAAGATATTCAAGTGATTCAAAAGAAAAATGGCAAGAGCACGACGCTTCCGTTTCAAGACTCTGCTCTGCGTGTTATTACTTTAAATTAGAGATGCCTTGCAATATAATTATATTAAGTTTAATTAGAGTTTTCAATCACAAGTGACCTCACTATTAAATAAAAATGTACTAATTAGAACTAGCACAAATAAAATAGCGGATATCTTACAAAAAATAATCATGCTTTTCTTAAAATAAACAAACATTCAAAATTCAAGATCAATTTTGTATTACTGTAGGTATATAAGGAAGAAATCGCTTTTCTAATTTTCAATAGGCTCAGAAATTCAAGACAGATTTATTCGTTAAAAAGTTTTAACTAAAAAAATCCAGGTTTTAAAATTTAATTTCAAGTCCATTTCAGGTTTTCAAAATATCTTTACGAATTTTTCTTCTATTCATTTTCTTTCATATTTCTAGTAAAAAGTAATACTTAAAAAGTTTAGCCTCAAATTCTACTCGATTCTTACAAAGCAATTATTCTTGTAATAGTTATAGATGCAGAACGCAGTTTTATCCGAAAATTAGAATCAGAAATTAGATATTAGCAAATTAGCCGGAAGTTTTACCTACTAAACGCCCCTACTCAGTTCGTTTCTGGAGAACAAAAAATAAAAATACGAAATACGGTTTCTAACTAGATCTCATCCAGTTTCTATAGTGCATATTGCATTTGTAAATCGTTGTACGCGTCCTACCCATCCTTATCGCCTTACTCATTTTCTATCCGAAAATTGAATCAAAAATTAATTAATGGTCAATAAAAAGTAACGTTTCCACGCAGTTCCTACCCGGTATTCGGAAGGTACACTGAAAAAGTCGCTAAAGTGGTCGCTTGATACAATTTAGATAATCATTATCGAAAAGTATTTTAAAGACGAAATGATCGTTTCTGAGAAATACTTGACATCTCTCTAGAGTATGAGTGACAATTGAATAATTTTAAATAAAAGGGATTTAAGAAAATATTTGTATATCATTAAGACTCGTTTCTGATCACATTATACTGCCGAGGGTTAAGGTGTTCATAGGAAGTGTACTAGACGATAAAAATGGGAAAGCCGTTTAGATTTTCATATTAATGTAGAATTCTCGCGTTGTCTATTTAAATGAAATATTCGCTGCGCAACACTGCTCCGACCCAGGTTACTAATCAATGTCGCTAGCAATGACTCCATGCGAAAAACTTCACAAAGTCAATATGTAAAGCTCTCCACGCGGACCCATTAGTTTCCAAGGTCTTTCACTTCAAGCGTCTCTCACAAAACTGATACTCTTAGGGCCGGTTCCACCAACCTCGGCTAAAAATTTAATCCTCGGTTAGAGCTAGTTACGCGTTCCACCTTTTTTTAACAGCCGGTTAACTCGCATTAACCACCGTTAAATCTAACCGGTCAAGAATGGTCGATTAGGGCGATTTAATCGTCCTTTAACCTAAAAACTGCAGTGCCGTTGTGAAATATAGAGTTTTCGGAAGAAATTCTGAGGTCGTCTGATGACGAAGTGGAAGAAGACATTTTTGAATTTATCGGTAGAAGACCGCAAGTTTTCAAAGAAAGAGTGATTTTTTTATAATTTCGAAGACGTTGATTTTAAAACGAGATTTCGCTTAAGAAAAGCTTGTTTAAATTATCTGCTGAATTAAATCGAAGGAGCATTAGGAAGAAAATTAGGCGATCTCACTTTATTTTCTTCCATCTTATGACAGATAACACGAATAAAACAGAAATACAACACGTACAAAAAACATTTTGCTTTGCTTTTCACTCGACCGACAAGTAGCCAATCAAGCGAATGTTTAAAATTAAAATAGGAGTGATTTCGAAACGACTATGTGGTTAGCTAACGGGGACCTCCAAAAACGTGGTGGAACGCGCGACAGGCCAATCGAAGCTTAACTATGGCATTACATTTAACCTGCTGTCAGTTAACCAATGCTTTAACTGAGGTTGGTGGAACCGGCCCTTAATCAAGTACTTCTTGTAACATTAGTCGCCATACTTTCCTGCCCTGGCATACGTGTTTAGCTTCATTTACGACTACATACTTTCTGATGCAAGCTCCTGTGTTTCTGTATCTTTTTACATCTGTTCAATTAAGGGTTTCATTCACACATCCCCACCATTCATTCCTCGATCTGCTTCTATGTACCCTTCCATTTACTTCACCTAAATATACTTGTTTCGTCAGTCGTTCTTTTCTCATTTTCTCAACATGCCCAAACAATGTTAGCAAATTTCTTTCACACTTACTAAACAGTGTTTCTTGCACGCCGCATTCTTTGAGAATCCTCTCATTACTATATGTGTCAATCAGCGTTTTAACGCACACATTGTGCAAGAATTGCATGCCAAGCACGTTAACTTTAATCCTCGCCTTAACCTTACCCTTTTCTTGGTAGGTCCAGGTTTCGTTATCGTATAGCAAAGCGCGTGCAGGTACAGAATTATATATTGCAATTTTACCCTGCTTCCCTATCAAGCTTTATCTTCTCTGTCAATTCTATTCAAAACTCTGTTTTCTGTAAATTTCTGTAAATTTCTTCTGTAAATTTCTTGATCGTCTGTTTGTAGTCTGTCAGGCCCAAAAAGAAAGATTAGGATCGTTAACCAGCCATTTTTGGCCACTGGTTCTGGTTTTTGTCCACCAAAATGCCTTTTAAGAAATAAAAAATTCTACGTTCCAGGAAAATTATACGAGATATAAAAAACATGTTACTAGGCAAAATTGTTCATCTTAAGAAGAGCAAAAAATATAATTTCTCGGTAATACCATGCAACATACGAAAAAAGATGAACAGACAAGAATTTTTCATGAAAAAAAGATTTATGTATTGCGCAGTTTTGGCTTTAATCGCGAAAAATACATTAAAAATTAAAAAAATAGAAAATTTCTGAAAAAACGGTAAAAGATATGAAAAAATGAAGACAAAAGTTTATCATGAAAAAAAGACCGACAAATTTGTAAATTATTTTTTGACAAGACGCATAATTTTCGTTTTAATGGTGAAAAATTATATTACCCTTAATTTTAAAAGTCCTAAGCAAAGATATGATAAAAGTACAATGAGCGAACGCGTAGCGCGAGATAAATATATTATCGAGTGTCGAGCGCGAGAACCAGCAGACGCGCGTAGCGCGCGATGAGAATATTCCCGCGCCGCGGGCAGTATTTTATGATGGTTAGACTTTTGATTTTTTGCAAGGTAATGTAGAAAATGATAATATGTGTTTTTAGAATTTTTCCAAATTGAATAATTTAATTAACAAATACTACATATTTGACATTTTGTGAAAAATCACGCTAAAGGTATTTCACTCGAAATATCACTTTTCTAAGGAATTTTTTTAAATTTTCGCGATACATACAGGAGATTAGTGTACAACGACCTTGCAGTTTTTAACTGCATGTTAAGCCTGTGAAGGTAGATATTATTTACTAAAAATATTACCTTTTACATGCACTGAGAGACTTTTTGTTAGAATAGATGATAACAATGATATCGTTTCCAAATATAGAAAACAGGGTTTCCATATCAAAGTTAAAAAACGGTTTTCATCCGTCGAAACTGATATTTTTGTTTGAACAAATGGAAAGGATATTGCATTAACTCTTATAAAACTTGCTGTATTAGGTGGTACTAATATTGCTGTAATTCGATGTTCATGGTGTAAAAAATCACTATGTTTCAAACATTTTTTTGACGAGTATCACTATCGTTCAAAGTTTGAAGAATAAATCTTTGTTTAAGGGTAGTTACTCTCTTCGATGCTATTTATGGTTTGCCCCCTCAATATATATGTATTTTTTTGAGTAAATATCGTTATTCATCTTTCATCACGGGGAAACTTCTCCAGTAGGTTTGATCGAAATCAATTTAGTTTTTATACACAATACTATAGAATCGAAACTTGAGACCCCTATCTTTGAGGGACTGTTTTACCCCCTCAAAGTGTTTTTCCGCAGATATAAAAAAATAAGTGTCGCTTAGTTTTTCGAGTACTACAACATATTTAAGGGAGAATCAAATCGGCGAGGGACAGCTGGAAGACTTTCTCAGTGGGGTCTTTAAGGGTACTTTGTAGAGGCTCCTTGCATTATTCTTGAACAGGCATAAGAATCAAAGAATTCAGAACTTCTGCTTCTCACTTTGAGTGCGATAAATTTGCCAATCACTTCGTCAAAATTTAATCTGGATATCATTTTTATTTGATTGACAAAATGGCGAGATTATTTAACCTTTGATCACTCATTGTCAATCTCAAGTAATTTTTTATCATTCTCAATTTTGAAAAACATCTTTCACAAGAAGCCACTGAGACACACATTGCAAAAAAACTGGAAAATAAGACAAAGATTGGGTACGGATTCGGTAAAATCCCACGTAATTATAAACTGGAACATATCCTTCGTTGTTCATAAAGTGGCTGCCTTAGTTGTCGTATCAGTCGAGAACTACTTAATATAAGTAAAAGTATTTGTTGTTATTTTAAACATATTTATTAATTGATTTTCGAACTGTAAGAGAATAAAGTTTCGCCCTGACATCGAGAAAAAAATGTTACCAGAGATTGAAAAAAATGTCTTCACCCATTTAGCCAAAAAAGGGCCCCCTTATTTCGGGGGGCCGGGTGGACCGCCACCTCCGCACCTCCCTTAGTGCGCCACTGCTATTAAAATGTAATTTCTAAAATAAGAAAATTGTTAATAATAAGCGACATGTAGATCAAGAGGTTCAAAAAAAATTGGAATTGTCCCCATATTTCCCATGATAGTTACAAGTGAGTAATCAATTGTGCAAATAATATTGCAAAATGTATCTAACAAATAATACTATTATACTCGGGGCCGGCGGAACAGTTTTAGTTTGGGTGGAGAATAAATTTTATGACCTCCCCCCCACACAAATTTCCTCAAACATTTTTTCAGTATAATATTTTGAAAGATCGTTTTGCAGGTTCTGTGGAAGTTACAAGCTGCAGTTAGAAAAAGTATTCCAGAATCTGTGTACGTAGGGAGGGAGGCGCAGGGCAATTGTTTCCGAAATATACTTTGGAAAGTTTACTATCCTGAGAGCAAGAACAATTTCTTGCATAGGAAATTCCTCGCCCGCCTGAGATTTAGGTAGGGACTATTAGACCAGTAGGAAGAGTAGAGTGACATGTAAAAGTCGATTCCAGGTGAGATAACTGTTGGAAAGTGTTTGGGTAGGTGCGTGGAGCATATTCTGAGTTTGCGCCAGTTTCAAAGTGACGGAAAATGCATGTGGGCGGGTTGAAAAATAAAAAATATCAAATTTGACCGTTTTTTAAAATGGTTTAGTCGATATAACCGTAAACGATGCGTTTAACCGGTATAAGTTACAGGCGAGAATTTGTTCAGAACAAAAAAATGAACAAAATTCATGTATGTGGGATTACAATTTTTTTATTTTCATTGAAAAATAAACGAATAAACGTTGTTTTTGGCGTTAAAATTAGGGTTAAAACAATAGTTATTTTTGGTTGTTAAAAATGAAGTTAGACATTTGAACATATCATGATTACATACTCTACGATGCTATACAACAGCAAAAGAAGATTGATGAAGATTCATTTATTTGTTATCTCACAATGTAATTGTTAATAAAAGCCAAAATATTTTTACAAACATTTTCAAAATAGCGCAGCGACAAAACTAGCAGTCTCACATTAATAAAACTGGTATCAAATGAATGTTTGAAGGGTTTACTTTCATTGTCTGTCGTTTTGGATATTTTTAAAAAAATTTTATTAATAATTATAGCGAATTGAAAATTAATTTAATTTTTAAGCTCATAAACAATTAAATTATGTTGGTTGTTTTTAACACTAGGAAAATAAATCCGACCGCATTTAATAGCGTGTTTGTGAAAATAAAAAACCTCATTCAAAGACTTCGTCCGACTACTTTTTCCTAACTAAACCGATTCTCGTGTTAAGCTTTAAACATTTTCACAAATGTAATCGTTATAAACAAATTAAAAAACATTCATTATTTTTCTTGCAAAATTAATTACTTATTGATTTAAATAATATTAAATGTTAAGATACTCTATTATTAAGTTTTTGAATTGTTAAATGAAGCCGCTCAAGTACATTTTTAATTAACTTTTAAACTAATCAATAAGAAAAATAAATAATCGAACAAAATTTGTCCTTTTTATCCTTTTTTAGAGGAAAAAATGTATTTTTTTTTTGGAAATATAATTTTATTTATAACCCGTGTATTACACTTTTCATTACTGAATTATAAAAATTAATAAATGTCTACACCTTTATATATTTTTTTATTTCATACAAAATATACAATTGTGATTTATTATTATAAAAATTATGCGCAGTTATTGTAAACTCATTTTTTTATCACACGCCAGCATGTCGTCGTTGTAACTGGTATATCTAAGCATCTCATCAGTTGTTGCATCTATGCTTTCTTTTTCAACATGTAAAAATGCTAAATTTGGCAAATAATACCCAGATTCGGCTAGATTATCGTTCTTATCAGCTTCTTCACATTCTGTATCTAACTTTTCGCTTTGAAGATACCTTTCATCAACATCCACAGTATTTAAATTTTCACTGACTTCGATGTTAATACTTTCATCTTGTTGACTATCATCACAAGTTTTCCTACAGTACTCATAACAAAGGTATACCTTTCATCACCCAGCCACAAAAGCTCCCGTACAACTTTTTGTGCATTTGCAACTGATATCCTTCAGTAATTCATAAGGAACCAAAAGTTCCTGTGCTCAATCGAGGTTAGAAAATGTTGTCATTTACTTTCTACCCCTAATTAGTTGGCTCCATGTGTTCATTGAACGACTTTTGCACCTGATTATATGCTCTGAATGCGTGTTGAGCTTGAACCTTTTGCATGTTGAGTTTGAATCTTTTGGCACAATTTGAGTAAAAATGACTCATATGTCAATATCTTCTGATATTATGATTGACGGTTTCACAAAAGTTGCGTTTTGTATAGCTTCTTGAACAATAAGCACGTCGGCATTCTCTTCAGCTTGATTTGTACAAAAACCTACAGCTCAACAAGCATTCAAAGCATATTATCAGGTGCAGAAGTTCTTTAATAATCATATGGAGCCAACTAATTGGGGGTGAAAAGTAAATGACAAAATTTTAGAACCTCGATTGAGCACAGCACCTTTGGTTCCTCATGACTTACTAAAGGATATCAGTTGCATATGCACTAAAGGTTGCACGGGAGCTTTTGTGGCTGTGTGAAGAAAGGCATACCTTGTTCTAAGTACTGTAGTCACTGTAATGGGAAAACTTGTGATGATAGTCAACAAGTTGAAAATATTAACATCGAACAATTGTATATTTTGTGTGAAATAAAAAAAAGAGATAAAAGTGTACAGATTTATCAATTTTTATATCTTACGGTTAAAAATTTAATCAACGAATTATAAAAAAAATCATATTTTCAAACAAAATACATTTTTTCCGCTAAAAAATGTAAAAAAAGCAAATTTTTTTTATTTTTTCGATTGTTTATTTTTCTTATTAATTAGTTAAAAATTTAATTAAAAATGTACTTAAGCGGCTTCATTTAACAATTTAACAACTTAAACAATAGATTATTTTAACATGTAATATTATTTAAATTAATTAGTAATCAATTCTGTAAGAAAAATAGTCCATGTTTTCAATTTGTTTATAACAATTACATTTGTGAAAATGTGTAAACTTTGACATGATATTTGGTTTAGTCGAGAAGAAGTATTCCAAAAAAGTCTTTGAATGAGCTTTCTACGTTTACAAACAAGGAAGATAGAGCGATTTCTTTTTTCGGAAGAGATTTGAAGTGAGCGCGTTCACTTTTGATCCAAGTTTTTCGCACTAGATTTTTACCTGTCTAGGTAAAATCTGTCACGTTTTTTGTACATTTTTTGATAATAAATTGCGCACACAAAAACATTTGCGATTTCACCACTAAGAGATGGTTTAAAAACGCATTATAACATATGTTTTTTATTGCCAGACCTACAATTGCATACCTGCAATTAATAGGTAAGTTCAGGTAACAATAACTGCAAATATATTGGTCCTAGCAATGTTATTTTTTTCGTAAATGTAGGTCTTCGGGTCTGCTATTAAATGCCGTCGATTTTATTTTCCTAGTGTTAAAAACAACCGAGATAATTTAATTGTTTATGAACTTAAAATTAAATTAATTTTCAATTCGCTTTAATTATTAATAAAAATAAAACATATATATCCAAAACGACAGAATATAAAAGTAAACCTTCAAACTTTTATTTGATACCAGTTTTATTAATGTGAGACTGCTAGTTTTGTCGCTACGCTATTTTGAAAATTGTTGTAAAAATATTTAGGCTTTGATTAACAATTACATTGTGAGACAACAAATAGATGAATCTTCAACCATTTTTTTGGCTGTCGTATAGCATCGTAAATTATGTAATCACGATATGTTCAAATATCTAACTTCATTTTTAACAACCAAAAATAACTATGTTTTAACCCTAATTTTAACGCAAAAATACAACGTTTATTCGTTTATTTTTCAATGAAAATAAAAAAAGTTTTAATCCTAAATACATGAATTTTGTTCATTTTTTTGTTCTGAACAAATTCACGCCTGTAACATATGCCGATTAAACGCATCGTTTACGAGTTATATCGACTAAACCATTTTAAAAAACGGTCAAATTTGATATTTTTTTATTTTTCAACCCGCCCACATGCATTTTCCGTCACTTTGAAACTGGCGCAAACTCAGAATATGCTCCACGCACCTGCCCAAACACTTTCCAACAGTTACTATCTCATTTGGATTCGACTGGATCTACTTTTTCTCCAAATGGAATTTCTGAATCCGTTTTATTTATTCTGGCATACAGCAAAGGGATATATTAGAAGCATTCTTTTTTATATTTTTAAAAATTTAAATATATTTACGAAATGGTGCTCTCATATGTAATATTCGCGAACCTGTTGATAAATATAAATTTAATCGTGTGAATTATGGATTTGTGCACGTTCGGTTTTATTTCACTTTCTTTACTTAATTATTTTCCTTTATTTTTCGTGCATTTTTAGTTAATTTATTTACACAATATGTTTTTCCAATTTTCGGGGGACCCCCCCCCGTCTCAAAACAGGTCGGGCGGCAGCCCGACTTGCCCCCGGGGGTTGGCGCCCCTGGTAAGAGAGAGAGGTGAGACTAGGACCTGAATTTAATCTATTGTTTTAAAATTCATGTCCCGAAAGCGACCGAAAGTGGGTACATTTCATTTTCGAAGAAGAAGCATAACACGTGCCAACATTTATTGTTATAGAAGATCAATTGGAAAATTGACAATTCTTAATGAAGATGTTTAAAGCACCTATCTCTAGAAGGTTGAAACAAGAGGTTCATATCTATCATTTCAGACGGTCGACTCGAACGTCATAGGGTCTAACTGATCATCTAAGACAGTCCAGGCTTCTGGTAGTTTTGTTCCATAATAAATCCAACCTGCAATGTTTTTAATGAGAGTGTTTCGTTTTGGGGTCCTTTTTGACATATGAAAAATGCTAGAACAGATCAGTTGCCATACCCGTTTTTTTGTTTTTAAACGGTTCCAAAAGTTAGTTTTGCGTGGACGGATAATTCCCATAGAATTTTAGAGCAAAATGCTCAACAGAAAAAAAGAAAAAAAAACAAAATTCTGAACAAATTTGGTTCAAAACAAAATCCGCTAACTTCTATTGGTTCCGAGTTATGATACATTGAAAAGTCCCCATTTAAAAAAAAGTCTTTTAGACCTATTATTTTGGCAATTGTAAGTTTTCAAAAATTTCATTTTTTTGTTGCATTTTTGACTAAAATCGAAGAAGTTGTGTTTTTGCAAAATACCTCGTTTCCTGCGAATCCAACCACAAAGTTCCTAGAGAATGAATGCATAGAGGCACCTGAGCGTACCGTAAAGTAGAACTACGGTCATATTTTGGAATTTTTGTCACAAATAAGTGTATATGATTCATTTATCATGTATGATACGTATTTTGACATTAATAAATAATTCTTTATAACAAAAGCTTGCTATCACTACTTATGTTTACTTTTTGGTCATGTTTTAGCATTTTTGTGGCAAAAAAGTCATCGTAATTGATTAAAAATGTGTAATATGTTTTTAAAAAATGCGTAAATTGTACATAATATGCTGTGACCATTTTTTGGCATTGAAAATAATTAACTAATTGATTACTTGAAAGTAATTACATATCAAACGCGCCAAAAACTCTACCCCCTGGGTAGTGTGGAAATGAGTATTTATTTTCATACAAAGTAATACATTCAATAATTTATTTGACATTTTTTATACTATTAAATTACATTTCATAAGTCATCACTTTCAAGTAATCAATTACTTAATTATTTTCAATACGAAAAAATGGTCAAAGCAAATTTTGTACAATTTACAGAAAACACTGCGAATTACAAACGCCTTGGAGGTAAGTACGGAATTGAATACAAAAAAAGTATTCATAGCAGGTATTGTCACAAAAATTACAAAAAACTATTTGTTTATTGATCAAAAATATATATCACATCTTTAATTAATTATAAAGCTTTCGTGCTATAAAAGTATTCAAAAATGATTATGACAAGATTTTATAATAAATAATTATTAAAAAACTATTTATTAATAAAAAATATATATCACATTTTTAATCAATGATAAATACTTTTTTGTCACAAAAGTAATCAAAAAGTACTCAACAGTGGTTATAGCAATATTTTGTTATAAACAATTATGAATAAAAATATTTGTTCATGGGTAAAAAACATATTAAACATTTTTTATCAATTACAGTGACTTTTTTGCCACAAAAATGCTAAAAAATGGCCAAAAAGTAAACATAAGTAATGATAGAAAGCTTTTGTTATAAACAATTATTTATTTATTTATGTCAAAAGACGTATTATATATAATAAATGAATCATATACACTTATTTGTAACAAAAATTCCGAAAAATTACGGTACGCTCAGGTGCCTCTATGCATGAAGAGTGCACTTTCCAAGGTTATATCTCGTGACCTATTTGGGCTAGGACACTTTTTTTTCTCGATCTTACGCCAAATTGGCTCTACTTTCATTTATTATTGAAGAACTTTGTGGTGGGATTCGCAGGAAATGAGGTATTTTGCAAGAACACAACTTCTTCGATTTTAGTCAAACATGCAACAAACAAAAAAATTTTGGAAACCTTACAATTACCAAAATATTAGGTCTAAGAGACTTTTTTTAGATATACGCAGATTTTTGCAGACTCTATTTCATTCTCTGGAACAATCAACATAAACTGAACTTGGCAGGATTTATTTGGAAAAAACTGAAGTCCACTTTCTTGCCCGTAAAAACAGGCTAAAATGGCCCACTTTGGGGGGTCATAACTCATGACAGGTAGGATATTGTTCTTTTTTGTAATTACAGGAAATTGAATCTAGTTCTACTCACCTGTGGAACACTTTTCCGTGCAGTACTTATTTGCAAAGATACACAGTGTTTTTTAAAACTTAGTGATTTTTCGCTGAAAATCAACAAAAATCAATAGAAGTTAGCGTATTTTTTTTAAACGAAATTTGTTCAGAATTTCGTTTTCTTTCTTTTTTTGTTGGAAATTTTGCTCTAAAATGCAATGGGAATTATCCGTCCACGCAAAAGTAACTTTTGGAACTGTTTAGAAAAGAAAACCGGGTTTGGCAACTGATCTATTCTAGCATTTTTGATATGTCACAAAGGACCCCAAAACGAAACTTTCTTATTAAAAACATCGCAGGTTGGATTTATTATAGAATTTCACACTTTTTTCCGACCTAATGCCTGGATTAAGAGGGTGGAATTGATCATTATAAAAATGTCGAATCGCTCATCATAGAGGGTTGATTTGATCATCTCAGATAGCCAACTTGACCTCCTCGAGCAGTCGACCTAACCATCTTAGGGGGTCGATTTGATTATTCTACATTTTCTATATTTGTCGTCTTTTTCCTATTATTCCAGTCTCTCTCTCTCTCTTATATAGGAGACTGGAAATATGAAAATAAGTGGAACTTATAAAACCTGAAAATTTATATGAAATACATGAATTCTGAAAGTATTTTTTATTCTTTGTGAATAGCGAGGTATATAAGGCATGTTTTAATATGCAAAAATAGTGCACACTGACAATATATTGTTTGGAGCACGAAAGGCTAAAGTCACGGCGCAATGTCACTGTACTGCACTTAATTGTAAGATTTCAAACATTGGAATGAACTCAGAAACCAATAACCCACATCTCATTACTTTCTGCATAATCAGTGAATGATAAAATTTTTGGCAAGTTTTCAGTTTGAAACGACACAGTGACAACAAATTAATAACTGAATTACGCCTTTATACTTAATTTCTTGGATGCATCAAATTTGACGTTGGAAATTCAAAAGAGAAAACTTCATTCACTTTCTATCATGTTCTCTCTTATGCACTTCACTTTTTACGACTGCTCAAAATATCTAAAAGCAGTTTACACTTATTAAAAATATGTTTAGGTTCCATAAACAGCAAATGTGACGGTGAACGGCTCAATGACATTCACTCGTTCCGAAAATGCTTTAGACCACGGTGCTCTCAACTCTCGTATCCTTTCGCGCTGCATACATCGCTTCGACAACCATTAAGGTTGGCGTACTTTTCGAAATGATGAAATGAGAAAAGAAATTGGGTACAGCCAATAATAAGGGTACCTTTTCAGGGAGACCTGTTATGAATTAATCGTTAAATTAATTTGACGCATTCAGTTCGTATCTAGGTTCTCAACCAATCAAATTTGCCATAAAACAACAAAGTAGCTAGAAATGAATCCTATGAAAAATATGAGTACCGCGATTAATTCAAAACAGGCTTACTTGAAAAGGTACCCTAAGAGTAAAGTTATTAAAAATAACTCTTTGCTCACAAGAAAGAATAATAAAGTGAAATTTAAATTATTTATACGATTTTCTCCTTAAAAATAAATGATCGATTATAATTTTAAAGAAAGAAATATCTTTTTTAACCTGACTATGAATTCACAATCATTCCTTATCCCGTGTAGAAAATGCCCTAATATTCCCTACTTTGAACAGGGAACTGGTCGGGTGTTATAAAGGGTAATTTGACTAGAAAATGTGATGCAGGCTCTTGTCAGGGGTTGGTAGGGTTACCTCTGTTTGTTTTCTAGACAATTACAGGGAAGTTTAGATAGGTCCTAACTTAGAATCTAGACTGGCACTACTCAAATACGAAAGGTACTTACCTAAATTTGTCAATATCAAGATATAAATGGAATTTTTAATAAATTATAATCACAGGAGTCTTTATTTATACAGAAAAATTAAAACCCTCGCGGGTAAACAAGCAGTACTGTGTCCATGCCAATGGATATTTCTATCAATTCATTATTTTCTCGAGGGGACCTTGTAAAGCCCTCGACAGGTAAAATGGGTAATATGGCTGTGAGTGCAAAAAAATAATTTAAGGTTATTATGCTTAATTATACTTAAATTGAAAAAATTAAAAAAATTACCGAGACTCAAACTTTTAAAATTTTCATTCTTTCTGATAATATAGAATCACACTTCAGAAACCCGGGAAAAACTTTATGGTAATTATTACGAAATCTCGTAAACCATAACATGTCACCACATAACCTATAATCAAATTAGGAATTAATAGGGAAATAGAGCAAGGATCTAGAAAGGACCTTACTATTCAATCGGGCAATAGAAAGGCACCCTCGCTCGAATCTGTTCAGAGAGTCTAGGCTAGTGCCTTTTCTACAAAACGTGACGTTCTTGTCGGGTCCTTTCCAGATTTCCCTTTCAGCGCCCCAGGAAAGTTACGGAAAAATAACTAGCACCCTACCAAAACCGAGTCATCATTTCTGCATGGGATACTCTTTTGCACTTCACATTTATTATTCGTTGTGAACATTTGACTAACACATTCAATTATTTTAAATAAACATGCCAACGGTAAATAGTCAAGTTGGCCCTCCGTGACGGGTCATTTCTCTATAGCCATTTCGACCGTGGATGCTCGAAATGCAGGGGCGGCGGAACATGTATGGTATGTACGGAGTACTACATGCATGGAAAGACTCTATGTATTGAACTCCATACATGGGAGTCGTTGCAGTATATATATTAATTAACAATTTCATTTCTCGAAACACAAAACGAAATGCAGTTTAGCAATATTATGAATAAAGGATGCTTTTTCCTTCTGATAAACATTTGCTCCGTTGGTGGTACAGTTCCCTATATTTGGTTTGGATTTTAGATAATAGCCCGCGAACAATCATTGGACGCTTTTGACAGCTATATGTTGTGCGTTTACTTCATCTATCAAGTAAAGACCCTCATTTAAGCAGCGGCAAAGGTGTTATCGTTGTAGTTAGTCGTCACGTTTTTACATTCTCATCATTCATGATTAAGAAAGTATTAGAATTGTCCGAAATTTCATATCTTACTTTTTTAACGGTTCTCCATGTTTTGAGAATCCCTGAAGCCGAAAATAAAGTTTTGGCGATGGCGTCTTGTCTTGACTAAAGGTTATGCTTTATCCATAAAAAAATGCTATAAAAAAATCGAATATTCCATTTTTGCGCCGAACAATGACAGAGACGTGCAAACAATTTAATAGAAAAATTAAAGCTTTCAAAAATACCTACAATTTTTTTTAACACATTTTTGTTACGACTCGTCTTTTTGGTTTTATGCATCGAAAATAAATAAGTAGAAAATTATAACTTTAAGCCAAACGGCGCCAGATAAGTAAAAAAAGTTTAGGAGATGAATTATAGAATTTTAAAAGATTTACACTTTTTCCTCAAGAATTTTTCGATAAGACTTTATGTATTTTGTAAACAAATAAAATAAGTGAATATAAAACTTTGGCCTAGAATTTTTTTTTGCACTGAAGTACTTCAAATTTTGATTAAAGAGATTTGCATAAACTTTTTCTATGTAAAATTAACGAAAAACAATTGTTATTATTTATTTGGAAGTATCATGGAATTTTTACGTATTTAAAAAATAATCAAATTTTTCTTGAACAAAATTTGTTCTCATCTGGAAATACTTGACATTAATTTCAGAGTGATTGTCAGTAGCATTTCCTATAAAAACTTAACAATTGTAATTTTTATAAGCAATTCTTTTGAAAAATTTGGAATTTGTGGTTTTTCAATTCAGGATTTTCCTTCATCATCAGAATTGATGCAGATATTCTTTAAAAGATCCTGGGTTTAATTATATTTGTGAAAATACAACAATGGTTGATTCTCTAACCAAATTAAATAGGTAAATCTAAAACTTTGGCTTTTTGGTCTGCAAAATATGTTTTTGTGCACTAAAATTGCTTTAAATTTTCGTAAAAGATTTGGAGTCGCTATTCACATGTGAAAATAACAATAAATAATTGTTATTCTTTATTTATGTAATTTCACATATCACGAAATTTGCATGTAGTTAAAAAAGCCATTTATTGATCCATTGTGTCGGATCTATTTATTGGTAACCTAATTAGTAATCCTACAATTGATACCCTCCTGCCATTAAAAAAGCAACTATATTCAGATTGGCAAAAGCCGCTTTTTCTGAAGGAAAAATTCCAAGACTTTTATTTATTCATTTCGATAGCTTATGAAATGAATAAATAGAATGAATTATGTATAATTTCCCACAATATCTGAAATATCTTCAATGATTTAGAGGAATCCATAATTGAAAAAATTGCTAATTTAAATATACCGATACGAATTTTTCGTTATTACAATTGTTCATTGATAGTTTTTTTTTAAAATGAAAATAGGGATTGCAAATCTTTCTCACAATAACTTAAAGCAGTTTTATTTATAACAAAAATTTCCAGGCCGAAGTGCCAAAGTTAATTCATTCAAGTTCTTGACAAGATTAACACATTTTGCATTTTAGCGAATACAATTGAACCTATGTTATTTTCAAGAATAACTGAATCAATTCAGATGATGAAGGAATATCCTACATTGAAAAACCACAAATACCAAACTTTTCCAGAAAAATTGTTTATAACAATTTTAACTATTAATGTTTCATATCAATTTTTATTGACGATCGCTCTCACCATAATTTACAGTATTTCCAGATGAGAACCAATTTTGTTCAACAAAAATTAGAATATTTTTTAAATGCATGTAAATTCTGGTCTACATGAAATTGAATAATTACAATTTTTATTGTTAATTGTACATAGAAATAATGAATGCAAATCTCTTTCACAAAAATTTTAAGCAGCTGACGTGCAAAAAAATGATTTTTAACGCCAAAGTTTTATATTTGTTTCTTTCATTTGTTTAAAAAATCAACACTTATTGTATTTAAACAAATATAATGAAACATATGTTAGTTTTAGGAATATCTGTATTAATTCAGAGAATAAAAGAAAATCTGAAATAAAAAAATTCAAAAATTATGCAAATAACTGTTTAGAACAATTATAATTGTTGTTGTGTTATAAAAATTGTGACTAACAATCACTATCACTATTATTTAAAGCATTTATATTCTAGAACCATTTTTTTTCAACAAAAATTCAAATATTTGACAATTTTTTAAATTTAATTTCTTTATCATGATTTAATCATACAATAATCACATTATTTGTGTTCTTAGAGTACTCTTGCCACTTATATTTTTAACCCATTTTTTCATTTAATCTTATTTCAATGTTCATTATTTGAAATTCAAGTGCTCACGATGAAAATTATCATTTTTATCGACAGAAGTCGGTTAGTGATTGCTTTAGTAAGCTTTTCCCACAATGTTAACTAGCAAACTGCTAATTCATTTAGTAAGGTGTATTAATCGAATTTAATAGCACATCTTAATCAGTAGTTTTGATTGAGTACTTATTATTCAGATTCAGGGAGTAGGTGTCAAGCTCGGTATCAAGTTTTCGGCAAAGCTACACTTTTGCGTGCACTTCAATTTTACTATTTTTACTGACATTATCAACCGATTTTCAGGAATCTTGTCCATTTTCTTTCAATTATATAAATAAACTAATTGTGGTAATTAAAATTAAATCTGATCTTCCTTTCAAATGTTAGGTTTCGTAACCAGCATGAATCTCATGCAGATGAAAAAATAGTTCGTTCCGGATGATTCGACACGCTACGCATGATCTGGCTATACTGTCGAACCTGGCTCTAGCTTGTATTTCTCAATGGCTCGACCTCGACCCCGGCTAGATAGTAGTGGCAAAGTTCCTAAAATTTATGGCAGATGGCGTTGGATTATTTTGTGCATTATCCAATATCCACTATGTAACTTTGTGTGTGCTTAAAAGAGTGTCATTTTTTTAAGTCGCAAAATGCCTAAAATAATAAAAAGCCCTTGTAGAGTCAGGAGACATCGAGCAAAAACCACTATTGCATGCTTACGTGTGTATTTCGAAAGTGAGTAAATTAATTTTAAATTATAATAAGACATTTAGCTAGTGTATTTCTAACCTCAAAATAACGATCTTGTAAGTATATTATATTTAAGAAGACGTAAATAATTATTTATGCTATTAAAAAGGATTAAGCACGAAATGAGTGTATGTTCATTGTGATTGATTGTGTAGATGGTGATGCAGTCGATGAGGTAGAATCAGAACCTGAAGAGATATTTAATTTAATGTTCTAAACTTCCAAGAGCAAATGAAGATCCCATTGTCGACGAGGTTGAGGATGCCACAGATACTTCTGGTAGTGTTTCCATAAATAGTTGCATAAAAAAATGTAGTCCTATAATAAAATGGCTAGGAATCGATATTGAACTAGGGTGAAGCCTGGGCCAGGCGCGGCGATCGGACCTGGCGATCGAGCCAGGCCCTGTCCAGATTTAGCGTTTCATTCTAGCTTGACCCAGGCTTGATCACCAGGCCAGGGCCTAGTTTTGCCAGGGTTGGGCCGGTTAAGGCCCACGACCAAATTTACACACGGATTCTGCTAATACTGCAAATATTAACTGATTTTCATGAATCTTTTTTTCACTTTCTTCAGATTATATGAATAAACTAATTCTGTTAATTAAAACTAAATAAATCCATGCTTTCATAATTTGAGTTTTTGCAACTGACCTGCATCTCATAACAATGAAAGGGTCATTTGTTACGAGCAATTCGATGCATATCAATGTGTTTGCCTCATGAGTTTCACGAGGGTCGATTAGAGTGCTGGGAGAATCCAAGTACAGGTAACATTGAGTAGCCATGCATATTTTCTCTATTGTTATCTCCTTTTTTGATTATTAAACAAAATATAAACATTTTTTCCAAAAACCGGTGCGAAAATTCAGAAAAAATATTCAAAACTGCGGCTGTAAAATGGAATCCCCCGTTTTCCACCTCTTAAAAATCCCCTCCCCCCTCCTGTTGGAATTTGGTCGTGGGTCTAACCCGGCCCAAGACTGGCAAAACTAGGCCCTGGTCTGGTGATCGGGCCTGGGTCAAGCTAAAATGAAACGCTAAATCTGGGCAGGACGTGGCTCGATCGCCGCCCCTGGCCCAGGCTTCACCCTAGTTCAATATCGATTCCTAGCCATTTTCTTATAGAACTACATTTCTTATGCAACTATTTATGGAACCACTACCAGAAGTATCTGTGGTATGAGTAATCTGCGTCTAAATTTTTAACCACCTGTAGTACAATGAAATTAATTTTATTGTGTTACAACGGGAACACTTAAGTTAAGTTGTGTTGCGTTAAGCAAAATTTCATTAGGTTCTGTTAAGTTAGCTTCATTTGTAGGTTAAGATCGAGTTAACCTATTAAATATAGCACACATTTAAGACTGAGAACCGTACGCTTACATAGCTACACGTGTGGTTGAATTTCATTCGGCTTGGTTAGGTTAGGTCAGGTTTTGTTAGGTTAGGATAGCTTAAACCTCTATGTAGGTTAAGGTGAAGCTGAATGGAACGGCACCGCAAACACAACGGGACAACACAATGAGTTAAATTGTGTTACGTGAAGTTAAGTAAGGTTAGGTTATGTCAAATTTTTTTAGGTTAGGATAGGTTTGACCTCTTTGCAGGTTAAGCCCAAGCTGATTCAAACGGTACCGCAAACGTAACGGGACAACACAATCAGTTTAATTGTGTTTCGTGAGGTTAGGTTAGGTTAGGCTAGGTTAGGCTCAAGTTGACCCATTCGATGTAGGACATATTTGCTACTAGGAAAATATGCTTCCAGAACTTTACGAGTAGTTCAATAAATTTCTCTTAATTCAGGTTAGGTGAGGTCAGGTTCTGTTGGGTAAAGTTATGTTAAATAAGTTGATATCAGGCAAGGGTTGATCCTTCACTGTTGTCGACATATTTTTGAAGTGAAAATTTGCATCACTGGCATAATTTTGAAATTTATTTGCCTCAGTGCATGATTTTTCGTCATTTTTTGAAGTTATGGCTCAACCATGACGTGATGGGTCATTTTTAATACCGAATTTGAATTCAGCGCCCCAAAATCCATAGGAATACGTGTGTCTTGTTACCAGATCCGCACACTTTTTTTGTGGCTGTGTAATTGTTTACGCCTGCATAAATAGAAGATACTTACAAGATCATTATTTAGACGTGAAAATTAGGCTAGCTTAATGTATTATTATAATTTAAAATTAATTTACTTACTTTCGAAATTCACACTTAAGTATGCAATAGTGGTTTTTGCTCGATGACTCCTGACTCTACAAGGGCTTATTATTATTTTAGGCACTTAACGACTTAAAAAAATTACACTCTTTTAAGTACACACAAAGTTACATAGTGGATATTGGATAATGCACAAAATAATCCAAAGTCATCTGTCATGAATCTTAGGAACTTTGCCACTACCTATCTAGCCGGGATCGAGGTCGAGACATTGAGAAATACAAGCTAGAGCCAGGATCGAAGCCCTCGGCCTGGCCCAAGCCAAGAACCGGGAAGATATCTGGCGATTTCTGCACGGGCCTTTAAGACCAACCACAGAAAGCAGGCACCTCCTGAGAGATGATCGCAATTGATGATCCTATGGACCATCAATTGTTCGGTTTATGGTGCTACGAGAGCTTTGATTGATTCGAATTGGAAGGCTAAAACCGACGCGACGATACATCAAATGACCAAAAGACACTTGCATCAACTGAAGAAGAAGATTGGATAGGTAAGATAAAATTCGTCTACTTTAGAGTGTGTCATTGACTACATAACATTAGGTAGACCGTTCACGAAAAAGGTTTGAAAGTTCGCCCAATAATAGGGAATCTACCATTACACATTGAACAAGTCAAAACTGCTGACAATCAAGCAGCATATTGATGACAAAGCATGAGGGTTTTCTGACGCAAAGAGGACAATACAGAAGAGGGAGGAATGGATCAGGGAGAATCAACAGTTTGCGTTCACCCATCGCACCTCTTCAGCGATCTCCCTGTTTCTGTCAAAAATCTACTCAAGCCCATCGAGGTAGAGACTTTTTGGAGAAAGCTATACCAGATCCCGAAAACACTGGAATTTAAATAAGCAGGACCAGATGGTAACAAGATCTTGCGGTCGAAGAATCTTACTTCTAAACACCAACGACTGGTGCGCATATTCACCTCATATTAAAAACCCCTAACGTCCATTCTATAGTGGCTGGTGACGCAGTATACTCCTATTGTGAAAGACGACTTGTCCAACCAAGAGAATTACAAGTCAATAACTGATTTGGACACGCTATATAAGATCTTTATAGCTATCCTAAACAACAGGATTTTCTGGAGAATTGAGCCTGTGTGGAGAGAGATGTCTGAACAACATGGCTCGAAAAAGATGTAGCAGACTGCCGAGAGAACCTGCCAGCTGATGAGTGCGTCTGCTAAGTCCTGTTAATTGCCTGGTTTGACTACCGTAAAGCTTTGGATGCAAACTTTCGTAGACTTATCATCCGTCTGTTGGAAAGCTTAAAGGTTCATCCACACAGACCATGAGCCCTCTGCTCTTTTGAATCAAACTTCTGCCTCTAGCTCCCGCACTTGCGATTCTCCTGAAGACTTCTTGGGCGACACTAATCAGCCTCTGGTCAAGAAGTACATAGAAGAGATTAGTATGGACTTTGGATTGTACAAGTTTTCCAAGATTAATCTGAAGAAACGAAGTTTAGTGGGGTTTTTCATGACCTTGAGATTGTGGATATATGCGTTTTTAGACATCTTGAAACTGGAAAACCCTATAAGAACCTAAGCGTGTCTCAAAGCCGGATTGAGGACGTAACATTAGCGAAGCAGTCTCTCCAAAGCAGATACAAGTATGATCTAATGAATACATGGTCTAGCCACTTGAGGGCCCTGTTTCGTTCAAGTCACACAACCGCTTAATTCCTCCATTTTGTTACTTTGACCGCGCAGTTTGAGTTTGACACGTAAGACTGTACGGCGAACTGTTACAGGGAAATCAGTATGTAGGAAGAAATATTATGAGAATATTAAAAGAATGAATTCAAAAAGAACTTTCAATAGATATATTAGAACATTGGTAAGGAAATAAATTATATTCAGACCAGAATGTAAGTTTGTAAATATTACTGAATGAGAAGGATTAAAAGTATATACAATTTCTGATATGTGAGATAGAGAATTTCAGTTCAAATATCTCCGTTTACCAGTGAATGAAAAATTCTCAGGTAGACAATTCTTTCAGAAATATATATGTAAATGAGACAGAGGTTTGTAATAGAATTACGCGGGTCCGTAAATTTTACAGAATAGTTTGTTAGATCTGTATTTGATCTGGATTGAAAGTAAAACCTATTATTTTTACATTAATTAGACAATAATTTGTCATATGGTGCAATTTGGATATCCTTCTGAATTTACATATAAAACGTATGTGTAAATGTATGCAATATTATAGGGGTTTGCCAACATTTATTGTAATTTTGAGCAGTCTGCTAAGAACAAGAGAGATTTCTAATCTGATACAATGTGATTTCATATTATATCTAAAAAGTGGAAAAGCAAGAGGGAGTAACTGACAAAATGAAAATTGTGCCTGACAGTAAAATAAATAAAACATAATGATTATCATTTTTTTATGTCATGGGCACTGCACGTTGGCCGTTTTAATCAAAGAAAAAAATTCCCGGTCATTTCCCGGTGTTTTCCCGGTTCGCTGACATTTTTTACGGCCAATGAAATTTAAAAAATCAAACTATGTTCTAAACATTTTTCCATATAAAGTGATAAAAAATAAACAACACTTTAAAGCATTCAAAATGGAACCCTTAAATTCCAAGCTTTTAAAATTGAAGTTTAAAAATTTTCAATTCAAAAATTGTGTATTCAAATAGTTCAATGATTGAGATTAGTTTCAAAAAGATACATTAACATTTTTAATAGTATAAATTAAAGAATGAAGCAATGAACTTTAAATGTTTAGAAAATTATGTTATTTTAAGTAATTTTAAGCTAGACACATAAAAGTTGAAAAATAATTTTTTTAACTTAACGTTTCTTAAATTAGATGTTGAATTATTTTTATTTTAAATAGTCTAGGCATCCTTCAAATGCTCCTCGAAAGAGAACAAGTTTTTTTGAAATGGTATCCATGATTTGCCTGAAAGATGAGCAAAACGTGTAGAATCCAATGGTCAATACTTTGAATAAAAAATGTTTGAGATTCCCTTGAGGATTAAGTGTTTTCTTTATTGAAAAAAACGGCAAATTTCAACTAACACCCCTGGTATATGCATATCACTTCGTTGTTCTGCGATTATGCATTTCACGCGATCAAGGCGGCCGGGGTCTTCTGCATCCCCAATGTCTTCTTAGCCGAATTGCTCTAATTACAGCTGACATCGTTGCAAATAGCAGAGATTATCTCTTATAAATGGCCTGGCAACACGAGATGATTGGCAAATGAGCGTTCCCTTACAAAGCCGCGGAACAGGCGACCAAAACCCTTGGCCTAAATTTAAACATCAGAAGTGAGGAAAGTGCATTACTACATCCAGATACCTCGTTTCTAAAATCCGAAGTAAAGAAGGCAGATGTTCAAAAATTCCGCCAACAGCTACTCGATAAGAAAATTTACGGAAAGTTTCACAGAAATTTAGAAAATCAGTCCTTTTCGAAGGATCAGACTTTTGCTTTCCTCAGATCACTAGGACCTAATTCAAATACAAAAGGGTTTCATTTTCGCATACTAGGACGGTTTCATTTCCACCATAATATATCGTGACCGCGTTTTACATCAACAAGATCCCAGCTATGGGTGCAGCGCGTGTCATGCACACGGTAAGTACCTAGAATACATAATATCCAAGTGTTCCACTCACGTGGGAACGACGTATCTCTAGAGACATTACGCGGCCCTCATAGTGCTTTACTACCATGTTTGTCGCTCTCGCAGTGTTGGTCACAACTTTGACCTGCCGAACACTCAGAGAGATACAAAGTCAATTGTCTAAGACGAGAAGTGCCAAATCTTCTGGAATTACTATTTTTGGAGAGCCGTCTTCATTGCACACTCGAGACCTAGCATCATTATCCAAGACTTCGAGAAAAGAACTATATTCTTGATCGAATTTTTGGCTCAGGCCGACTACAGCATCACTGCTGAGAAAGAAAAAGAGGAGAGGTAGCAAGGCCTTAAAAGGGAGCTGCAACGACTGTACCCAGAATATTCGGTAAAAGTAATTGGCCTTGTGACCAGTGCTTTCGGAGTTGTAAAACTATTACTAGTTTTTAAACTTAAAGCCATACCCGCGTGCCAGAAATATGCCAATGCACTTGCGAGATGGATGCAAAAATCTGTCATACTTGGGTCGCTTCGTGTCCTCAATACAGACGAGAGTTTCGCTGGCCTGTCAGTGATTTTGTTGTGACAGTGGGTACTGGTAGCCGGTGTCATGTTTGGATTTAAATTTTCACCAAGCGTGATCTTACGGTGGTTGTTCAACTTTTTTAAGATGTTTAAATGTGCGTTTAGAAGCACAATAGTCCTGACAATTTCCCTGCCCAGGCGCTACATAAATTGAACGTAGAATCCTCAAACGTGAGAATTTCAGTACGACGAGAAAAATGTTTTCATCCCACATTTTTTTTACGATAACACCATAACAAAACTTCAATCGGATTAGATTGAAAGAAGTTACACTAACTTGAATGTAAGAAGGCACGTAAAAGGTGAAAAATTGAGGCCGCTGTATATTGACAAACAGTTAATAAATATACATATAGTTTATTAAATTGACATAGGTCCACTATGACTATAATTCATTCAAGTTTTAATCCGATTAAATATAATTTAGTTGGAAACGCTTAACGTACTCTGCCCCATACATCGACGTCTCTATTCCATACCACTCTACGTCGCGTTTGGTCGCTGTATAATTTCATGTCATATGCTTGTACACACAGAAACTGAAGTGTTATACGCATCAAATCCGACCTGAAGCGGTATGGAACAGAGGATATGACATACCTTTAATTGTGTTGGATATACTTTTAAATTAAAGATAAATATAATAATAATTTCAAGAAGATGTTAAGTTTTTGATGAGGGTCTAGTTAAATTTTTATGGTGAAGTAATAACATGTGGATTACTGATACCAAAAATTGTGCTTTTAATGTTAGAACTGCGAAATCTTATTAATAATTTACTAATAGCAGCAAAATTCACCAGGTATTACACAGAAGATGTAACAAATTGATATAGAACATTCTTTCTTATTTTCTGATCAATATTTTCTTATTCTTGCATTAAATAATCATTTTATTTGTAACCAAAAATGTATTTTGTATTAGTAAACAAACACTGTGAGGTTATCCATTGCATCGTAAGCTGTTGCAAATCCTGATTCTACGCAGTACCCTATTTTTTGCCAAGAAAGTTGATAATTCGTTCACCACTTGTATTCACCTTTCGTTATATCACAATTTTTCACAACACTTCTGTATTTGCTTTTTTAAATGTTAATACATACTAATAATTTTGATGTAAATTTTTCTGTCTACACCCTAATAGCACAGAACGTACCTGAAACGTTCCCGCGGGAACCTTCGGAACGTTCCCTGAGCGTATAAAATGTCCGCCACTTGGGAACGTTTCAGGAACGATGCACTGCAACTTTAAAAAAATAAATTAAATCCGATAAATCGTAAGCAATAGGTTAAAATTTATTTCAGTTTATGATATGGGTATCATATTAGAATGTATTATATGCGGTACTTAAAACTAAAAAATGACATCTATTTTTACCTATCTTTTACGGGTTACGAGATAATTGTTGTTAAAAATAACAATAATGGAAGGTTTCCCTTAGGTCCCAGTGGAACGTTCCTAAGCGGTGGACATCTTACACACTCAGGGACGTTTCTGGAACGTTCTGTGCTATTAGAGGATGGTCTATAATCAATATTTTTTTAATATTAATTTAAAATTGTTTAAAAAAGCTCTCTTGCTCCGCTAGCGTTCAAGCCCAGGTCTTTCAGATTCTGACGCTCATATAGCTAGAGAACATTTTTTCAGAATTTTAAACCAATATTTTAAAAATATTGATTATAGAACATGCAGACAACAAAATTAACATCAAAATTATTATTAGATTCTCCTGGTCAAAAACCTTCACATAAAAAACTTATTGCATACTGTTTATAATTGAAAGATAACATGATGGCCGTCATTTTTTATTAATAATTCCCATTCCTTTGCTTTCCCGTCAATTTTTGCAAAGCCACCACTAACTTAGAACTAATCTAGACCACTCTCTGCGTCCCAACTGCTCACTCTTTGGCCATTTGAAAGTTCAAAGTTGGGTAGGCCAGACCAATAATTTTCCTTTACCCCCCCCCCCCCCCTCCAAATAACATTGGTGATTCGCTATAAGTTTCTCTCTCTATATTAATCTCAATACTTTATTTAATATACAACTTTTTTCGTAAGGAAAGATTTCATATTTCATATAAGAATAGTAATAGTTAAAATGTTGTAGCTTGTTTGTGAAGACTTTTCACGTTTACTTTTCAGTATATATTTAATCATTTTCGCAGTACTGACAATAAATGTGGAAGTTGAAAATCATTTGACAATTTGACAATCACTTTTTACACAACAGCTTCGGATGCGATCCTATCCTTCAGTAGTTTAGTGTCTAACCGTTGATGCCCCCTACCTAGAAGCGGCCCTTTGGCCAGACTACAAGGTGCATCCTTGGGTAACAAATAGAGAGCCCCTCTGCCAAGGGATTCTGCTGAATACGGTTACAAAGCTAAATAAGCAGTCGTAGATAAGGGAACAAGGATGGTCCCAAAGGAAAACAACTAGCCAAGGGGTGAATTTGGAGTAATAATAAATTACTAAGTGGCGTAAATTATCGTGCTAAAGGTTGAATAGCACCAGGGAGTGGTATTTCATACGGTATTTCTGCGATGCCAGGCCATCTCCTAGGGTGCCGAATAAGACCCACAAATTCGAAGTGAGACTTAGCAAGGAGCTCCTGAAGGAGATGACAAAGGAAAATGATAACTATTTCAACAAGGTGGATGACATCATTCAAAACATGCAGGCTTTTATCAAGATTAAGAGAATAGCGTATTGTGTAACTAGAGAGGAAAGTGAGCGATTTGTACAAGTGTGAATCACACTACTTGGAATAGCCTTCCTCCCGTGACACACACGATAGTTTTTATAACAGGTGTACAATGAAATCGCATTACAATAAAATATTAATGGTAGTTAGCCCCCCCCCCCCTCCCACTACATGAATAAAAAAGTTTTAATAAAGATTAAACCATTTTTTTAGAAAGATTTTGTTATCTTAAGTTTATAATTCTCGAAGTGTATTTTATAATAGATAATTCTTGCAATTTTTTTATAGCGTCTCCAGCAACTTCGAAAAATATTTAGCGGCGTGCAGGATAGTTTTTCTGTACTTTCGAGATCGAAATTACCACTCATTTCTGTTTAATTTGCCTCAAAAAAATATATAATCAAAGTGCGAAAAATAGGCAGATATATGGATATAAACAAACCAAAGCGAACGAAGAAAACTAACATTTATAAGGTTAGAAAATATCAAACATAAACGTCGCAGCAGTTTTCTTCAGAGCGGTCAAACTCATAAGTTCGTATCGGAAAGTTCCGAGTTTGAATCGCATTTTTCTGGAAATTAACTGAATATATTTAGCTATAGATTACATATTTAGTTAGAAAATACTCAAAATATATCATTTATAGCTAAGGCTGTTTAGCAAGTCAATTTTGAATAGCGCCTTAATTGAGACTTCGAGTTTCTATACCTGTAGAGCGGTTGAAACGTGGCGTTTGCATCCCTAGGATTGAAACATTTTGTCTTCGAGTTTCGGTACTAGAATTTTCAATAAATCTGCTATTAAAAATGATATGCATTACTAGGAACGTAACACAACGATCGCAACTCGTGTAGGCAGCCCTCACTTTGTTCAGGCAGCAAACTTCACACTCGTTTGCAATCCCTGTATTTCATCCCTTGTAATGTAACATACTATTACGATTCAAATGAGGAGGGCTTCGAGAACTGGGGCGCAGAACAAACTTTAAAGCTTCTGTGGACTAGGGTTGGAAAAAAACGGAAGCGATAAGGTGTTATCGCTGCCAAGACTGCAGTCAACTGGCAGCAATTTACAGTGGTACTAACAGGACACAGAGATGATACCTCTGCGTCATAAGCGAGGAAAAGCCCTTTCCAAAGACTATGAGATGTGAGACTTTCAGAGAGGTAGCCCCGAAGAGAAATACTTTATTTTGAAAGAGGAGGTGTATTTAGCGGGTATTATTTCAGTCGAGTCTCACCCTTTCTGCGTAAATGCATTCTAATCTCCTCCACACACAAAAACTATTGTTCTTAGCCTAATTAAGATCAAAAATAAACTTTCATCAATACTGAGTAGTCGACGTTTTGTTCTATTATCCTGTTTTATTAGAAGTCAAAGAGCTTTCGCCTTTCGATAAATGCTCTATTTCAGTTACGTCATCCTTATTCCTGATTGACCTACAACATATCTTAGATTCGTGTACATAAGCCTACACGAAAGTTCGAAATGTACGTCCCACAGTGTATAAAATTAAATAAATGTATGAACAGTTTATTAAAATAAACCGCACATATATTTAATATATAATCTATATGTATATTAGGATGGCTCAAAAATGCTTTTTTGTTTAAGATGGCAACGATCTCCCTCCTTATTTTATTCCAAATCCGAAAAAAGAAATACCGTAATTTTTCATTTTTTGATTTTAACAGGTGCCGGTTTTGACTTGGAAGTTTTCCACGTAAATTGCATGGGGAAAAATCACTTTTTTTGAGTTTTTGGAATAATTTTTAAGGGTTTGAAAAAATGTTACGGAGAAGTATGGGGACCTGTAGAGAATTATCCAAAGAAGAATTTCATGTATTAGGCACAAGGATTTGACACCCCTACACACCCCCACGAGTACCTGAAAACTACCCTTAAAACAAAAAATGTTAATTCTTCATAAAATCCACCTTTTGAGCACTGTATTCCGGTCTTTTTTCACTAAAAATTATTAATACTGGTCTATTGGAATATTTATTATAAATAATTAATTAATTTTTAGTTATTAAACAAATGAAATTTGTTTAAATGATTTTTTTTGAAAAATTGTTTTTTCCTCAAAATTATTACTATTAGTGTATCGGAATATTTAATAACATTCGTTCATTAATTTTCAATTTTGTAAACTAATGGAAATGTTTCAATATTTTTTTTTTTAATTCGTGTTTTTCCTTAAAAATTATTGCCATTGGTCTAGTGGAATATTTATAAACATTAGTTTATTAATTCTCAACTATTTTAACAAATGAAATTTGTTTAAATAATTTCCTTTCGAATTTTTTAAAAATAAAAATTATTGCTGTGGGTCTAGTAGAATATTTATCAGTAATAATTAATAACTGAATAATAATTAATTTAATAATAATTTTTCAGTAATATTCAAGTAATAATTTTTATTAAAGAAATTTTTTTAAATTAATCAAACAGTGTTGATAAATATTCCACTGAAGAAATATTAATAATTTTTAATGCAAAAATTATTAAAACAAAGTCCATTTGTTTGAACAATGAAAAATGATTGAATTAATGTTAACCCTAGACTGGTGAACCGGGGTTCCACGACACCCTAGCCAAATTTCATTTTTTTTCATTTTAAAGGTTTAAATGTTGTACGTTAATGAGCCAAAAAGTAATATGCCGTCAAAAAATTTGCAAAATATAAATAATTGTTGAACTACCTGTAATAATTTACAATTTGAAGGAATTATGTGGTTCTTGTTGTCTTCGTATAAATTGCGATATTTAAAGTCAGTTTTTTATATAGGAAAGCAAGTGCGAGAGCCCAGCGTGGTGCCGTTTTTTTCAGGGGATCGTCCTCGGTTTTTCTCACCACAGCGAAAGGATTTGAATGCCAGAGTGAGGCTCGGAGGCACAAGTTGGTAGGTCGGATTGAGGAAAACCGAGGACGATCGCCTGAAAAAACGGCACCACGCTGGGCCCTCGCACTTGCTTTCCTACATTAAAAAACTGACTTCAAATGTCGCAATTTGTACAAAGACAACTAGAAGCACATACTTCCTTCAAATTGTAAATTATTACAGATAGTTTAACTAAGTACCTCCAATTTAAATCAGTTCATTATCTTCATTAGAACTAAAGATAGTGCGGTCGCATCTTTATTCACAAAAAACGAACAATTATTCACATTTTGCAAATTTTTCGGCGGCAATCTGGTCAGAAATGTTTAATGTGCCTCCATGAATTTTTTCAGATTTTTCCTATAATTTTTTCAATAAAAAAAATATGCTTCAAATTTCACTGTTTCTAAAACCTATCAAATTTTCTTACTTTTCATCACATTTTTCGATCTGTAAGCTACAAATAATTTTTTGGAATATTACTTTTCGGCGTATTAACGTACAGCATTTGCACCTTTAAAATGATACCTCTTTCATTAACCTACCATTTTTTCTTCACATACTTACTCAACGTCAAATCCAGATGACTCGAATTTTCTCGCCGATAGTAGTGTGGGCTTGCGCTGCACCCCGGTTTACCATTCACGTTTTAGAATTGAGTGGGTAAGTGATTTTCAATATTTTGTTAAATCAGTTTAAATAGGTGTTATAAGTATGAGTTTAAAGGTTCTAAGTGTGAAAATTTTTTTAAATATAAAAATAGCAAAAAATGAGGTATAGTAAATTTCAGTCGGGTAGTATAAAGATTTCATTTGGACGTTTTAAGCACAACCAGAAAGACTCTTCGATGGCCCCTGCGTTTCTGGTTCGAAATCATCGATCAAGGTGTAATAAACTCAATGATCTTGCACATTTTCTGCAGTGCAAATGAAAATTTGGTTAGACAAAGCTTTTTAAAACAGCTTATAAAAAGACTTGTTGAAACACACTCGCGAGTACGACTTGTTATTCCGAGCATTCGTCGGGATTTTCGTATATCAATCGATGCCATCTTCAAAGAACAGGCAACTTCACTAATAAGTGCTCAAAAAGACAAAAAACAGGCGCGATGTGTTCGGTGCCCTCGAGTTGCGGACAGAAAAACAAAAACTTTCTGTGAACAGTGTCATCATGGAGTTTTTGAGGAGCACAGGGCCGTCATGTGCTCTAATTGCTCCTCTGTATATTAAACCTACATATTTTTATCATTATTTCCTTATTGTTAAATATTAATAACAATTTTTAATTATTTATAATAAATCCTCATTTTTAATAATCAATTTTACTAGTACTTTTAAGATTTTTACCCCTAGTCAAATTTCTCAAATTCCCTCTACTTCGGATGTTCAAATAATTAGGTTTTTTTAAGAATCCTCAAAAGTGGCTTTTATGGCCTTCAAGCACGATTATTTTGATTATTTTTCTTTAAAATACCGTTTAATTTCTTTAAATTGGTCAATTTCTTGAAAAACTATGTTACTTTTTATAAAAAAGTTAATTTTGCGGAATTTCCAGTTTTTTTCATATTTACCAAATTATTCAACATTTTTTGAAAAATTAAGAGAATATTGTTATTACCATTGTTTTCTACACTAAAAAACGAAGAAAACGCTCTATATTAAAGTTGTTTCACTGCACATAGAAAGCATTGTACCACGGTACAAGTTTGGGGTGTAGCGGAACTCCGGTTTACCATTAGAGGATGAGGCAGCTCAGTTTACCTGTCTAGGGTTGATAAATATTATACTAGACCAATAGTAATAATTTTTAAGGAAAAAAACGAATTTTTGAAAAAAATTGTTTTAAAAAATTACCTTTGTTTAAACAATAACAAATTATTTAAACCATGTTAATAAATATTCCACTAGACTAATAGTCAAAAATGTTAGAGGAAGAAACAAATTTTCGAAAAAAAAATTATTTAAACAAATTCCATTTGTTTAAATAATTGAAAATTAATTAAACAATGATAATAGATATTTTACTAGACCGATATTATTAATTCGAAGTAAAAAAAACGAGAATACAGTGTTCTAAAGGTCGATTTCATCAAGAATTGACATTTTTGGTTTCAAGGGTAGTTTTCAGGTACTGTTGGGGGTGTGTTAGGGGTGTCAAACTTAAATGTCAGATACATGAAATTCTTCGTTGGATAATTCTCTACAGACCCTACTTTTCCGTCACATTTTTTCAAACCCTTAAAAATTATTCCAAAAACTCAAAAAAGTGATTTTTTCCCATGCAATTTATGTGGAAAACTTTAAATCAAAACCGGCACCTGTTAAAATAAAAAAATAAAAAAATAAAAAATTATGGAATTTCTTTTTTTGGATTTGGAAAAAAATGAGGGGGGATCGTAGCCCTCTAGCACGCAAAAAAATTTTGCCATGCATTTTTGGACCACCCTAGTATACACTGTAGGACGTACTTTAGAACAGTGGTCGGCAAACTTTTTGCTTAATTTTGCAGGTATGGCCAGGCTCCACCCGTCTTTATTTTTTCTACTACTTTTCGGTCTATTCATGTACCTTAGTGCGAGTTAGCTTACTCCAGCAAGGGTCTTTTGTCCACAGGAATGTCAATGTAGGGAAATTTTAAAACTTTTAATTTTTCAATTAGCGATTTGAAAATAGCATTATCGGCATCTGCGAATTTTTCCGATTCCAATGATATATTACTTGCCTACAAAAGTTAAAAATTTTAAGGAGTTTATAATCAAGAAACATCAGATTGACAGTCAATTTAATACTAAATACTTCTCAAGCTTTCAACCTTTATAAACAAATTACATGTCTTTGGAATCGGAACTATACGTAGATTCCAAATATATTACTTTTAAGTCACTGATCGCAAAATTACTAATTTTTTAATCTCACATTTTTGTCCCATTTTCTAACAAAGGACCCCTGAGGAAAGGGGTAGTCTGGCCAAGCTCGCAGGTACTGCCCTGAGAGTAGGTCACAGGGCAGCCAGGGCAGGCTACCCTGCCCAGGGCAAGAGCGTGCTGACCACTGCTTTAAAACCTTTGTGTAGGCTATAATATGCATACAGCTTGAAGGCATGTTGTGGGTCAACTGGGATTAGGGATAATATATCTAAACAGGTAATTCATCGAAGGGAGAAGCTTTTAGACTTTTAATAAAACAGACCAGTAGAACGAAAACATACAATATCCATTACTCAATCTATCACCCTGGTCACAAACGTGAACATCTAAAAACATTTCATACACTGAGAGATTTTTTGTTAGAATAAATGATAAAAATAAATGAGAATTTAATATAATATTGTTTCAAAACAGGGAAAACACCAAAAGATTTAGCCTTCAGAAGAAGGAACTAAATACACAAATTAAATACAACTAAATACAACTAAATACATAAACACGCGTACAATTGTTCTTTTTATTATCATACACTAATTTATTCACTACAAACATAATCGCACGCTTAATCGCTATGAAAAATCGGAACTGCTGCGGCGAGATTCGAACCTAACTTACCTAAAGCACTAGCGCATTCCCTAACAAATAAACCCCACGGCTAACTTACATTATGAAATATTTGGTAAAAATCTCGGCTAAGCCGCGTCGCTTGAAAACTCAGGGCATTATGATTTTGAATGTTTTAATTGATTTTTTCTAAAATGCATTTTTTAACGGAACTGATAATATTCTTGTATGAATAACATTCTCTAATTTGATATCTCAGTAACTCAGTATAATAAACTTGAGTGTATTTGGATGTAATATTTTATAAATTTACTCATTGAATTAAATCTTATTACCTTAGTGTGTACATTTCGTGATAAAGAATTCCTAATGTTTTAAATATAATATTAAATAAATGAATTTAAAGTAGAAAGAGTTAACTTTTATTTTAAATATTGTGAATCATAACCTTTTGGCTCGGTCGAAAATCGCGGAAACTATCGAGGAGCATTCTCAAACGAAACTATATGACAAATTAAGAATAATGATTTCATAGTTTGCTATGCATCTCGGGATTCGGTCAACTTCATATTGACAATATTCAAATTATAAAATACTTTTTTTGATATTATGATATTAACTATTCTTTTCACTCAAATTATTTTTCGAAAACTCACTAAAAAAATATCATTTATTGATTGTGTTAATTCTTGAAATGGAGATTCATAATATTTCATATTTAGAATATTACTTTGTCGTGTTCGTGTTTTAAATACTCGTATGATAATTTTAAAATTCGGTACTGAATTACGAATAAATATAATAAAACCTCGGTTTTCCCTATTTTGGAACGATATTAAACTAAAGTATAATTAATTTATTTCATTAATTCTAAGCAAAGGTCTCTCAGTGTAGATGATCATTCGCATTATATGTATATATACTCACAGGTCTTACGCTTTGAATTCCGCTTGGTCCAAAGAAATATTCTCGGCCATATGCAACTACTGCTGTGTGCCATATTCCATCAAGATGACGACCTGTGAAAAAATAAATAAATGAAAATAAGTTTGCCTATTTTATTAATGAACTTGACGTTAATTTGATATAATTCGGAACCTAATTTTGAATTTAAGTTTAAATTTGAATTAGCCATTTAGAGGAAAAAAGAGCATGAAACAAAATCATCATCCTCTTGTGACTTCTGTTTTGAACACAGAGTAATAATAAGGAGACCGATCTCCGTACATGTGCTTTCACTGCGGTAACCACACCTTTATTACCAAGCTCAGGCATTTAAGCGAGCACTTTAGACTATTCGCACATGCGCCCTATAATCTGCTATCTTATTTTTTCCCGTGAGAAGAGCGCAAGTATTTCTAAGACAACCGAGCAAGTCCACGACAACAACGACAGCAATTGACAACTGAGGTTATATCAATTTTTTGCAACTTGATACGTGTACATCTGCACATTTTATATCACTTAATGATTACAATTAAATCTGTGTTACTTATCCATAGTTTCCAGGTCACGATAACAACATAACTTTAGTTTTGACTTCTTATTAAACGCAGCACGCACACGCACGCTTCTCGCGGGAGAAAAAGAGACGGTAAATCTCAGTGCGTATCCGCGACTAATCTAGAGTGCTGGCTCGAAACGTCTGAGCTTGGTGATAAAGGTGCAGTTACCCCAGTCAAAGCTCGAGGCGCTTTTTACAGCGTGATCGGTCTCCTTATTATCTAATTTAATTCTATTTTATATATTTATTATGTATTTAGCTTGAGAGTCAAATGTTTTCAAAGCAAAACTTCTTTTGGGACGTGAGTGAATTGAAAAAAACAACGGAACGCAAGTCATTATCTGTCTCTAACGGAATTCTCTGTTTCTCTCTTACGCAGTGCCTGTATCTTCTCTCTGTAATCGCGTTTCTCTTTTGTACGGCATTTCGCAATTGCTCTCAAAGACTTCTCTTCGATATCCCCACTACTGCCAAGCTAAGCAAGCATGAATATTCTCTCTCTTTCTCTCTCTCTCTAACTCTCTCTCTATGCAATCTCCTTAAAACTTATAATAATTCCTCATGCACACAAAATTTAAAAGCTAATCCATTAGTTTCACTTCAGCCGTGCGGCTCTACTGTGGCACACTATTTTTTATTCCACATGAACATTTTGCAATGTTGAGTTCAAATCTTTGCCAAATCTAAAAAATTGTTCCTAAAAATTTTTTAAATCATAAAATCAACAGTAAACAGCAGAGATTCGATGAGATCCCATTGTATAGCTAATGGAATTTGACATTGTACCTTACAACGAATGAAGGTTAACGAAGAATTTCGGATTTTCAGAACCCAACTATTGCACGAGTAAATATTTTTTATGAATACGCAGCAATTACAAAAAAGGTGAAAGGTGCCCACAGGGAGTCAAAATACTCTAAGCTCGTATAGATGCTAATTTCTAAATTCACCTGACAAAAGCTTGAAGTAGAGAAGTAAAGTCTAACTCTTTAAGTAGTTAAAACTGGAAAGACGACAAGTTTTTGAATAAGCACATGAAGAAAAAAATCTAAGTAATATAAGAAGCGCACTTCACTTGCATTTGAAGCAGCGTTCTTTCTTGTTATCCTAGTAAGAAGCCCATACCAAAATCGCAAGGGTTTCTTGCAACCACGCTAAAATCGTATGAGTTCGAGCAAATATAGCAAGAACTTCATGCTAATTTTGCTCGTTAAAGTTTCGTACTTTGATAGGAATAGCTCAACTTGATATTATATTTAGATTTTTTGTCCGTCGCAGCTGAGAGAAGTGTCCATTAATTCCTTTATGACGAAATATGTACCTACAAAGTACATATGAGCGACTGATAATAAAAAGTGGAAATATCTCCTTGGTGAGTAAGAAGCAGCTATAGAAAAATCCCTAAACAATGGATATAATTTCACGGCTGTAAAAAGTAGCAATAGAACATTGGCTGTTAAAAGTGGACAACGGTGCTTGGGCCGTAAGAAAGGGAAACAGAAAAACTTGGTCGGGTTCGTCCTCATGCATTTTCGGCTTTGAACGAGGCTTGTCTTTGCAGCGTGTAATAGAGCCTATTCGCCGACACGCGACGTTTGTCCACTTCTTACTGCTAAGTTTTTCTGTTCCCCTTTCTTACGGCCCAAGCACCGTTTTCTACTTTTTACAGCCAATATTCTATTGCTACTTTTTACAGCCGGGAAATTATATCCATTTTTTAAGGCACTTTTCTATAGCTGCTTCTTACTCACCAACGAGATATTTCCACTTTTTATTGTCAGCCGCTCATATGAGAACATTTCTTGAATATCATTCACAATAATCATAATTCAGGGGTAAAAAATCTGTTTGCCACAAATTGAGCAAGTCTATCAGAGGTATCTTTGTATCAGTACAGAATCAAAACACTATTTAACTGACTTGTTTCCCCCAAATATTAGTTAAAAGTAGGTAATCTAATAAGCTGTCATTGCGACATGTAAAAAATTATAACTTTTCTAAAACAACTCAATACAATAGAGACGTAGATATTCAGCGATTACAACCTATTTTATGCAGTAATCTTTTAGACATTCCGCTTAAATACCTGTGTGCACCGAAACTATGGGAAACTTTTCCCTGTTTAATCGTCGTCTTCATTCAGATTTAAAGAGTGGGATTTACTCTTAATTACATGATTTCTCCAAATTTCTAGGAATACTTTTATAGATTTAGCGAAAAATATTTTTCAAGTCGTTCATTGAAATAATTCCAACGTGAGCGGATTCAACGTGAAATTATCTAATCTTTCAAATGATCCTAATTACAAAAGTCGTAGATTCAGTTTCTGCACAAATATCTGCATTTAAAGTGAACTATTCTAGCATAACTTTCAATTCGAGTATTTTCTGTCTACAGACGCAACCGTTGTCTAGCCCACTTTTCTTATATAAACGGAGAAAATAGGATTCCAAACTTAACTTGTAGTTATAATTCAAGTTTTTCAGACATCACATTTAATCATAATTGCATAATACCCTTATTATATGACCAGCTTAAAATTCGTTGCACTCTCATGAAACTTTCGTTTGTAACCTGAATATAATAGGGAAGAGGGTTGTACGTATGTAGTGCCAGTATATAGTGGATAATGACTAATTTATTATAGGAAAAATGAAATTAATGAACTTTTATTATTTCTTAGGTTAATTAATTTGATTTTATTTGTTGTACACAATTTTTAGAGTACATTAATATCATTCCTGTTATGAGAAAATCCGTATTATTCAGCACGTACCACTCTCCTCTATATTAATAATTATTATTTATTATATGCTGGGATCGTTCAGATACAGCATTTACAGGTTTATACTTTTAAAAATTTTATATTATTTAAACAATGTACATATATGTCGTTTAAATACTTATTTTTGGGTTTCAACGTATCCTGTAAATTGAAAATGTCAGCTAAAAGTAGCTTTTTCACTATTCGATTATTTATTCGGTGCTTCATGAATATTGTCAATGATTCGAACAATCTTCGATTACTTAAACAATTAATTGAATGATGAAGATGATAAATGTTTCTGTTTTCAAATTGGAACGAAATTTGTGAGTAATATGAAGAGTCATTGTAAGTATTACAAGTTTAAACAAAATTTAAATAACCAATAAGTGAATCTAAATACGTGGATAGACAGAAACACACCGTTGACGGCCACACGCCCCCCACACGGGGGTGAACAACTCCCGTTTATCATCTGGAAAGTTTCAGTAAACTAGCAAAAAAATTCAAATAACAAGTAAAACTTACCGAAAAAATTGTAAGTACACATTAGATTGAAACTAAATCGATATATTTTTGCATTTCAAAGTACGAACATTTTTTAAGGGAAAAGACAAATCTGGACGAGTTTCATAGTTGTTAAACAAAATATGTACTGAAATATCATTTTTCATGTGTTATAACTATAAAAAGACGAATATATATCAAATTCAGAGTACGTCGAAATGCAAAAATATATCGATTTATTTTCAATAAAATATTTATTTTCAATACAATTTTTTCGGTACGTTTTAATTGTTATTTGAAAATTTTTGATAATTTACAGACACCTTCCAGATGATAAACGGAGGTTGTTCACCCCTGTGTGGGGGGCGAGTGGTCATCAACGGTGTTTTTCTGTCTATCCACGTTGCAAAAAATCCTCTGCAAGTTGTTTTATATATATCAATCGCCTTTAAACATTCGAAACAAACAAAACTTCTACTAAAAATCCCTACTTTGATGGGATGAAACTACCCTTAAAACCCTTGTTGGGCCGATAAGGAAAATTGACCATGTCTTAGAATCGATTCAACTACAATATACCCAAAAATGAACACAATCGGAATTTTCGACCTGGGAATGTTTCCTTGTAAATTTAATAAGAATCAGCTATTCACATTTTTATATGCAGAGAAATTCTTGATAAAAAAAAAGTTATTTTCAGAATTTAAGGTCAGAAAAATGTTAAATTGTAGCAATTTTCAGTATTATATTTTACTACGAATATTTATAAATATTGCGAACAATTTTCTTTAGAATGTTAATGTTCGTTTTTGGCTTCAAGGCCAGGAAAATTTAATACAATTAAATTGTTTCAAGCACAATTTTTAATGGTTTTGAAAATTGCAAAAATGAGACATAATAAAAACTTTTTATACTTCTTCTTTAATTGCGAAAGGTATTGGATCAAAATGTGCATAGAGTGTTTGAACAATTGGAAAATCATGAGTAGTTTTTAAATATTTTGTATTACATGGGTAAAAATAAAGAAGTTCACAATATCGTGTCGCCGGAATATTTTACGCTTGTGTTTCTGCAGGAATAATTTTCTTAATTACAGAGTTTCATTAAGCAATTTTTTCTAACAATATCTTATGTGCGAATTATTTTTACTTCACTCCGAATCAGAATGAATTCCATTAAATACCTTTCAAATTAAACCTTCTTCCAAATGTATTGCGTTATATCATTTAAACAAACTTAAGATTTCATTGTCAAATACACCAATGGGTGCGATTCCGTATACAAATAAGACTAGTTTAAAAACCTGGGGATCATTTTTAGAAATAGGTGACTCAGTCTAAGAAAAGTAAAGCAATTCATTTTCACGTTGGGCCATCTAAGAAAGGTTAATGTACAAATATTATAAATACGAATAAAGTGATAGAGACTGAACGCTCGTCGCTAGTGTAACGAAAGGTTCGACCGTTGAGGACTGAGTGTAAGACCGCGTGTAGAGTCGGAGCTGGATTAGAGCAGCGATTCCCAAACTAGTGCCGCCGGCCGATGAGGCTGCCGCCGGCAGGGGGATGCCGCCCCGGGCCGGGCAGCTAGGGAGGCTCCGAAGCAGGCTCCCCGCTGCGACCAGAAGGCTACTTTCCTCTACTTTCGTGTACCTACCACGAATGACCCTTTCATTGTTATGAACTTGCAATAACTGAAATTATAAAGACTTAGCTCAATTAAATTTTAATTGGCTGAATAAATTTCGTAATATAATTTAAAGAAAATGAAAACCAAGTTTTTGAAAATCGGTTAATATCCGAACTAATAAATGAAATATTGTCAAACCTTGTGAATGCAACAAAAGTGCGATAACTCTTGAAGTTATTATCCGATCTTCTTCTACCTTTTTTAAACGTTTATTTGATAATCTAACAAATCTAACGGAATTTATTAAAATTCTATTGATTAATATTTAACCAACTTTTCATTTTTCTAAACCGGCTCTAATTCTCTAACAACGAAAAGGTCAGAGAAGCAAGCAACCGAGTACGAACGACTAGCGTCCAGTGTCTCACTTGGGTTCCAGTATTGTGAACAAATTTGAGGGTGGGGCCCCTGCCGCTCCCCAGAAAGTGCATAAAAAGTTTTAAAAAGTAGAAGAAGATCGAATAATAACTTCAAGAGTTATCGCACTTTTGTTGCATTCACAAGATTTGTAAATATTTCATTTATTAGTTTGGATATTAACCGATTTTCAAAAACTTTGTTTTCATTTTCTTTAAATTATATCACGAAATTCATTCAGCCAATAAAAATTAAATTGAGCTAAGTCTTTATAATTTCAGTTATTGCAAGTTCATAACAATGAAAGGGTCATTCGTGGTAGGTACACGAAAGTCGAGGAAAGTAGCCTTCTGCTCGCAGCGGGGAGTCTGCCTCGGAGCCTGCCTAGCTGCCCGGCCCGGGGTGGCATCCCCCTGCCGCCGGCAGCCTCATCGGCCGGCGGCACTAGTTTGGGAATCGCTGGATTAGAGGAACGAAAGGAAAATCGAGTCATAAGGAAAGTAAGAAAAATAAACGGAGATTCTGATATACGTTTCAAATGCAAGTGAGGCGTTGTAGAATCGTCATTAGACATTCCAGTAATGCATCTCGAAATAAATGATGTAATATAATGATAAAGTAGCAAAAAAATCTTTTACTTATATGGTAATAACTGCACTTAATTGATTTTATAAATTATGTAATTGCACGTACGGTCACTTACAAACATAATCGAACGCTCAAACACTATGAAAAATCGCACCCGCTGGGGATCGAAAACCCTACTTAAACAACCTAAAACCTCCTAAGCCTATACCAGGCGCTCTAGCTAATTACGCTAATGTATCGCTTAAATTCTGCTGACAAAATCTCAGCCAAGATTTTCGCTGACAAGCCTGGGATGAGAGAGGACTTTTTTTCTATTTTTTCGTTTTACACATTATACAGTCTGTCAAGTTAAAGCGTGGGTAACTTTTTTGGTAAAATATTTTATTTAAACGCATGTTTCTACATGGAATTACATTTGTCAAGGTGTCGA